>NW_022196891.1:14611444-14621822 GCF_008632895.1 Mastomys coucha
CTGTAGACCAGGCTGGCCTCGAACTCAGAAATCCGCCAGTCTCTGCCTCCCAAGTGCTGGGATTAAAGTCGTGCGCCACCACGGCCCAGCTTAGACAGACCTGTTTTCAAATGGTGCTTGGCAGAAATATCCCCAAAAAGAGATGGGTAGCTACTCTGGATGATCAGGACCAGGAAACTAGACCCTGGTCTAATGGACAGAGAGAAAACACGAACCACGTGAGCAAGGGCAGGTAGCCAGGATCCTGGTTCATTCTGTCAAAGCAGTCACATAGTGAGGCCACACTTAAGTGTCAAGTCTAAACAGAATACAATTTGGCAGAGGAAGAACCAGGTAGACCTCTGTGAGTTTAAGGCCAGCCCCAGTCTACATAGCAAGTTCAGGCCAGCCAAGGATACATAGTGAGACCCTTCCTCAAAAACTATTTTTAATGGAGGACCCAACATATCTATAATAGAATCTCCAATTTGGGAGAACAATGGAGAGTGGATTGAAAGGTACCCTATAACTTTCCCAGTCTGATCCAGCCTATGTTATACAACTGCCCTCTCTTCTCAGTTTCCCAGTGGATTGTGAGTGTCATGCACGTCACAGTCTCCCGCCCAAAGTAAACCACAGGGCCACCTGGAAAGTGGAGTCTAAAGGCCTTCATACTCAAACATCTCCCCGCCACTGGAAAAGTGACCTGAAATGGTGCCATCAGACATTCGCTGCTGGGCCAGTGAGATGGCTCAGTCAGTAAAATGTTTGTCTTACAAGGGTGAGGACCTTGTAAGACAAATGAACTATATGAACTAACAATATGAACTAAGTAGTACCCTCAGAGCTCCCAGGGTCTCAACCACCAACCAAGGACTGCTGATGGAGGGGTCTGATTGTTCTGGCAGCATGTGTATAGTAGAGGATTGCAATTTGATCATCAATAGGAGGAGAGGACCTCGGCCCCATGAAAGTTCTGCACCCCAGTGTAGGGGAATGCCAGGGCCAATAAGTGGGAGAGGGCGGGGTGGCAGGCATGGGGAGGGAGGAGGCAACAGGGGTTTGTTTTTGTTGTTTTTGTTTGTTTCTTTGTGTTTTGGAGGGGAAACTGGGAATGGAGAAATTTACATGTAAATAAAGAAAATATTTAATAATAAAAAAAGAAAAAAAACAAGGGTGAGGACCTGAGTTCAATTCCCCAGAATCCATGGGACAAAAAGGACAAGTGTGGTAATCTACTTGTAATCAATGCAGGTAGGAAGTAGGGACAGGTAGCTCTCTGGGGATCATTGGCAACTTCCAGGCCAATAGAGATCCCATCACAAAAAGCAAGGTGGGAGGCCGTGAGACAATTCAGCAGGTAAAGCCTGACAATTCCTAGGATCCACACAGTGGAAGCTGAGAACTGATGTCTCCACACACACGCCACCACATGCACGTATACATATACGAATAAAATATTGTAGGGTTATTGGGTGTCCCACATCTGCTCAGGACTCAGGCCACTTGGGAGGAGGGATGTGGGAGTTTTGACTGCCGGCGCCAGGTGGGTGTTGGCTATGTGAAGCCGCTGGACACCGCTGGGGGGTGTGGAGGAGCACAGTCTGCGGTCCCTGGGACTGCTGGAGCTAGCTCGGCGGTCCCTGGATCTACAGGACAGTCAGGGCCATCAGGTTCTCAGACTCTTGGGCATCCAGGCACCACTGGGAGCTGCAGAAGAGCTGAGAACAGGGTAGAGGCTGCAGGCTGGATCTAGCATGGGGTCAAATGGGAAAAGAGGGGAGAGCTCTGGCTGGGTCTGGGGGAAGAAAGTCCTTGGCTTGTCCTTGGCTTGGCTTGGTGGAGGCCATGACTGGGAGCACTGAGAGGTCTGCAGGAGATTAGGCTGCCGGTTCTTTAGGCAAGGGCCTGTTCCATCGCTCCCCGTGGTAGATGTGATGAAAGGAGACAGCCCATGGTTTTAAGACATTTATTATCATAGAGGAAAGTAGATGAATAAAACCTTACCCCTCTTTCTCAGGATGGGCCTGAGGTTAAGTACCTTTTGCAGGGAGGAGTGTCTGGGAAGGGGAATTTATTGGCTAAGCCTCCAGGCCTTTAGGTACCTCATTAAAATGGAGATCTGTCTTAAGGCCATGTTGACCAGAGGCTACATCCTCTAGAGGGGATTGGGGAATTGCCCTTATGTGACTGATTGCCACAAAATTTTGGAGGGCTGTGGCCTTGTGTCAGGAGCCTGGTGTCCAGGAGTGTGGCAAAATGCCTACCATCATCCCTCTGGGTCACCAGGGTTTCCAACCTTAGCTCAATCAGAAACCAGGCTGCCTTTCACAGTCCTACAAAATACATAATCTTCTAGAAGGTTATTGCATTTGCTGGTTTTATGCCAATTTTACATCAGCTAGAGTCATTTGGGAAGAGGGAACTTCAATTAAGAAAATCCCCACCACCATCAGTAAATTCAAGGCTAGGCTGTTCTACAGAGATAATTCCAGAACAGTCAGTCAGGGATCCCCAGAGAAAACCTGGAGAGAGAGAGAGAGAAAGAGAGAAAGAAAGAGAGAAGGAGAAAGAAAGAGAGAGAGAGAGAGAGAATCTCTCTACAAGACTAGCCTATAGGCAAGCTGGTGGTGTATATTCTTGATTATGATAGATGTAGGAAAGGTGATGTAGGTCACTGATGTAGGAAACCCCAGTTCATGTTGCCAGTAGCCAATGGCTGGGCAGGGAGACAGAGACAGAACTTTAGGATTCAGAAGCAAGGGGACTGAGGGAGGAAGGAAATAGAACCTCCATGCCAGGAGAGGAGTAAAGACCAGGCCTGAGAAGTAGAGGACAGAGAGACAGGCAACATGTATGAGCCAGAGAAAAGCAGCATCAGTGGGAACCGCCCCCCCCAATGGTTCTAGGGCAACAACAATGGACTATAAATGTTAATAAGTAATAACTCAGGAATATCAGAGGGAAGGTGTTGGTCACGTGGAGGTTTGGGAGTGGCCCAGCCACTGAGCCACTTAAAGCATATTAAAGTCTAAGGCCGCTTGTGTGTCTTTCATTCAAGAACCCAGAACCCTGGGTGAGGAACACACATAGCTACCACCGGATCAATGTGAGCAGGTTTAATTGGCAATTGCTACATGATCACAACAGTAGAAACCCTAAAAAGTGGGAAACCATCAGGGCAGTACAGTAATCCATCAGCCCCAGAAACAGTACAATCCATCTTATAAGCTTTGTGTGACTCTCAATGAACAGATAAAGATACAGAACTTAGCACAGAAAGTAGCATTTACCATGTAGCTCTTAAGAGACTGATATTTTCATTACATGCCCCCCCCCCCGACATTCGAGGTCATAGACTCTAGGGTAGAAGTTGCTATTGTTATTTTGCGAAGTGGTCATGTTGTCAGTCGCCCTCTAAATATTTATGTTTATACCCATAGACCCAGAATGTTCCTCAGCCTTGGTCGGAGAAGCTTCTTTCTACGATGGGCAGCAGACAACAGAAAGATGCAGAACTGGTCCCAGTGCTGAGAATGAGACAAGCGCTCAGCCATAAAGGAGACATCAGAACACACACATGCATGTGCATGTGCACACACACATGCACAAGAATGCATCCACACGCACACACACATACACATGTATATACTCACAAATACATATGCACACAGATATGCACTCACGGTGCTCCCACTCCCCACCCCTGACCAAACTATTAGCAAAATTATTCTCAAAAAGAAGATATGAGATAGGATCAGAGGTGAGGAGGATACAACATCTGTCTCAACACCGGGAGTAACTGGCACCAGCAGCACCCAGGCACAAAAGAACTCCGCCAGCCCAGTGGCACGGGTTCCTTCCAGTCTGTCTACACTAGTGCCCTGTGCAGACCTTGGGCACAAATTTTCCAGCCAGTCCCACAACACCCAGAGGAAGCTTCACTCCCAGGCGCTCTAACACACTCAGGATCATAGGATCAGAGGTGAGGAGGACACATCTGTCCCGACACCAGGAGTAACTGAGACCATCAGGACCCAGACACTCAGGAACTCTGCCAGCCCAGTGGCATGGGTTCCTTCCTGTCTGTCTGTGCTAGTGCCCTGTGCAGACCTCAGGCACAAACTCTGCAGCAAGCCCCATAATACCCAGAGGAAACTCTACTCACAGGCACTCTAACGGGCCCAGGATCACAGAATCACAGAGACAGCTTGACTCTGAGGAGTTCTGACAGAACCAGGATCACAGGAAGGACAGCATAGGCAGGATAGGCAGCACTAGAGATACCCAGATGGTGGAAGGCAAGCATAAGAACAGAAGCAACAGAAACCCAAGGTTACTTGGCATCATCAGAGCCCAATTCTCTCACCATAGCAAGTCTTGGACACACCACCACACTGGAAAAGCAAGATTCAGATATAAAATCACTTCTCATGATGATGATAGAGGACTTTAAGAAGGACATAAATAACTTCCTCAAAGAAATACAGGAGAACACAGGTAAACAGCACAAAAATCCCTTAAAGAACTACAGGAAAACTATCAAACAGGTGAGGGAAATGAACAAAACCATCCAGGATCTAAAAATGGAAACAGAAACAATAAAGAAATCACAAAGGGAGACAACCCTGGAGTTAGAAAACCTAGGAAAGAGATCAGGAGTCATAGATGCAAAGCATCACCAACAGAATACAAGAGAGAATCTCAGGTACAGAAGATAACATAGAAAACATTGACACAATAGTCAAAGAAAATGCAAAAAGCAAAAAGCTCCTAACCCAAAACATCCAGGAAATCCAGCACACAATGAGAAGACCAAACCTAAGGATAATAGGTATAGAAGGAGAATGAAGACTCCCAACTTAAAGGGCCAGTAAATATCTTCAACAAAATTATAGAAGAAAACTTCCCTAACCTAAAGAAAGAGATGCCCATGAACATACAAGAAGCCTACAGAACTCCAAATAGTTTGGACCAGAAAAGAAATTCCTCCTGTCACATAACAATCAAAATGCCAAATGCACTGAACAAAGAATGAATTTTAAAAGCAGTAAGGGAAAAAGGTCAAGTAACATATAAAGGCAGGCCTATCAGAATTACACCAGACTTCTCACCAGAGACTATGAAAGCCAGAAGATCCTGGGCAGATGTCATACAGACCCTAAGAGAACACAATGCCAGACCAGGCTACTATACCCAGCAAAACTCTCAATTACCATAGATGGAGAAAACAAGATATTCCATGACAAAACAAAATTTACACAATATCTTTCCACAAAGATTCCAACCCTACAAAGGATGATACATGGAAAACACCAACATAAGGAGCAAAACTACACCCTAGAAGAAGCAAGAAAGTAATCTTTCAACAAACCCACACAAGCATAATTCTACATCTAACAACAAAAATAACAGGAAGTAACAATTACTTTTCCTTAATATCTCTTAATGTGAAAATTAATATTACCAACATATCCTAATCAATTGAAATCCAAAAGTATGAAGAATTAGAAATTTGTTGGCTGTCATCCAATGGTCTCTCCAATTTGGTAATTGGAGAAATAGATCCAATATGTACAATCCATATACAATATGGATTGTCTGCTTGTTTGCACATGACAGTGTCTTGCTGTGTACCACATAATGGTCTTGAAATCATGCTTCTCCTATCTCATCCTCTCTATTAGTAGGATTATTTATTTGATGTTTTTACACTATACTATGGTTTTCAGAACAGCTTACATATTTCAAAATTATTTATACAGCCAAAAGAAACATAGACGATTAACTTGGGAGGTGGCTTATAAGAGAACAACAAAGAGTGAGACTGAATGCTTTGCTTTATGTTTGTAACTATTGTATCAAGTTTGAAGAAGAGGACTTTATAAGTTACTCTTTCTCTAAGATGAATGCTTTTCCAAATTATCACAGCCAATGAACCAGATTCTTACCCTCACCTAATGTCTGTGCCACCCTCCAAGCAGAACCATAGTTCATTGAAACAGTTGGTGAATGACTTTATGGGTAGACCATCTTAATACCTATACCATTTCTTAAATGAATGAAACCTGTTCTCTGTGGGCTGAGAATGAAGACAGTCATTCAAGTCAAATAGCTTTGACCATAGCAGGAAATCTGTATCCAAAAATCATGCTTACAATTCACTCCTTGGAGCAGCAGAACTGTCAATTCTTAGCTTAGCTACTGTGGAGATAAAATCCTTTGGTAATGTGAGGCTTATTGAAGTACAGCCTTATTACAATGAAATCCAATGTCTAAAAATTGTTCTTATTTTGGGCTTGTACCGCAGTAAGAGCTAAGATTTTAAGCTCTACTAAAAACAAAACAAAACAAACAAACAAACAAAAAGACTTTATTTATGTTCATTTACAAAAACTAGTAGTGATGTATTATTTTAAAATATACAGTTAATATGTTTGGGGTTATTTAAAATTTACATTGAGAAAAACGTACGTATTTTCAGTATTGCTTTAGACAAGCACCTACATAATATTGTTCACTGGATTGGTTTATACTAAGCAACTTTTATAATACTCATTTTTATTGTTATAATATTTTATCGGGCAGTGGTGGCACACGCCTTTAATCCCAGCACTTGAGAAGCAGAGGTAGATTGATTTCTGAGTTTGAGGCCAGCCTGGTCTACAGAGTGAGTTCCAGGACAGCCAGGGCTACACAGAGAAACCCTGACTCGAAAAACAAAAACAACAACAATAATAATATTTTATAAATTTTAAAGAATATGACAAAATAAAAAAATGAAAAGAATCAAAGGTATTGAAGGGGGGTCTCTGGGAGGAGTTGGGGTACAAAAGGGAGAGAAGAATGTGATGTAATTATAGCTACTTAAAATGTTTTTAAATGTTAACAAATTCATATAAATTGAAATTATATATCTTTTCTCATCATAATGCAATAAAACTTAAATCAATTTTAAAAAAAAAGAAGAAAATATGAAGCTGGATTAGGAAGAGGATGTGTTGGAGACAATATGGAAGGAATTGGAGAGGCAAGTGGGGTAGGTCTGTTATTTCACTGTATAAATGTATGAAATTTTAAAAAAAAAAAAGCCATTACCTCAGCCAAGCACTGTGGCTTACACCTGTTGTTTAATTCCAACAGTCAAGAGGCAGAGGCAAGGGGCTAGTGAGGTTGCTCAGTGGGGAAGAGCACTGACTGCTCTTCAGAAGGTCCTGAGTTTAGATCCCAGCAACCACATGGTGGCTCACAACCACCGTAATGAGATCTGATGCCCTCTTCTGGTGCATCTGAAGACAGCTACAGTGAATTACGCCAGAGCGAGCGGGGCCATCCTGAGTTCAATTTCCAGAAGCCACATGGTGGCTCATGGCCATCTGTACAGCTACAGTGTATTCATACACATAAAATAAAATAAATTCTTTAAAAAAAAAAAAAAAAGAGGCAGAAGCAGGTAGACCTTGTGAGTTCAAGGCCAGTGAATTCTTTTTTTTTTTTCTTTGATTTTTCAAGACAGGGTTTCTCTGTGTAGCCCTGGCTGTCCTGGAACTCACTCTGTAGACCAGGCTGGCCTCGAACTCAGAAATCCACCTGCCTCTGCCTCCCAAGTGCTGGGATTAAAAGCATGCACCACCACCGCCTGGCTAAGGCCAGTGAATTCTAGACCAATCAAAGTTATGTAGTGAGTCCCTTGTTTTCTTAAAAAACTAAATTAAATTAAATTAAATTAAAGCATCAAATAAAAATCCCAGCCAATCTTCTCATCTCCTAACAAAGATGTCAGTGTCAGGATGTTAGAAAAAACATATGTGAAAGAGGACTGTTTTCTCATCCTTTTAGCATCTGCAAAAAGAAAAAGAAAACAGGAAGGAAGGAGCAGGTTGCTTTGTAGGCAAACTCTGTCCTCTTCTGCCCCTTCCTTTGTTTTGAGGACATTTCTGGCCTTTGAAAGCTGGACCTGGGGCTGCTTTCCACCCATTCCCTCAGTACCAACTCCCTAAAGATTTCCATTTTCTTTGTTGCTTTGCTCTCCTCCTCCAAAATGTCATATTCCTCTCCTCTGCCCATGCTGGCCTAAAGTGAAGACTTGAGTCTTATTAACACTGTTGGCATGTCATCCTCCCCCCCTCCCCCACAGAGTACCGGAGTGCTGGATATCATAACCAGAATGTCACTCAAGTCTTTGCCCACATTAGACATAACTCACAGAGCCCTGAGAGAAGCCAGAACCGACAAGGACATAAGACACAAACACTGAGGGGGATGGTACAGAGTGGTATGTGAGGTAACAAGGAACATGCATAGGGAGGAGCGCCCTGGGCTCCAGTAAGTTCCACCAAGCTGAGACCATCACTTAACCTCAGCCTAGCCCATCCCATCCCATCAAATCACATCACATTCTATCCCATCCCATCCCATCCCATTCCATTCCATCCCATCCCATCCCATTCCATCCCATGCCATCCCATCCCATCCCATCCTATCCCATTCCATCCCATCCCATCCCATTCCATCCCATCCCATCCCATTCTAGCCCATCCCATCCCATCCCATCCTATTCTATCCCATCCCATCCCATCCCATTCTATCCCATCCCATCCCATCCCATTCCATCCCATTCTATCCCATCCTATCCTATCCCATGCCATCCCATCCCATTCTATCCCATCCCCTGAATTCCATTTCATTCCATCCCATTCTATCCCAGGTGACTGTTAGTTATCAGCGTGATGGAATCTAGAATCTCCTAGGAGGTGAGTCTCTGGACAAGAGGGATTGCCTTAATTATCATGACTGATGTGGGAAGACTCATCTTAATTGTGGATGGGACCATCCTCTGGGCAAGGCATCCTGGACTGTATGAAGTAGAGAAATTGAGCACTAACATTGTTCCCTGCTTCGTTGTAGGATCGGGTGTGAAGAGCTGCTCTGAGCTCTTGCTACCTTGACTTCAGCCAAGGAAGTGATGGACTATCCAATACATTATAAGCAGAAATAAACCTTTTCTCCTCTGTGTTGCTTTTGTGAGGTATTTTATCACAGCAACAGGAAAATAAATTTTAAAAACTGTTTTACTGTGGAACTCAGAGTTCCTGCTCCGTTGCTTTCATTAAGATGAAAAGTGAATACCCACCTCACCTCCCTGGTAACACACACACGGTACCACACACACACACACACACACACACACACACACACTTCTATGAAGAAAACCCCAGGCTGAGGTTTTCTTGAGAGACCCATCCCTTGAAGAGAACAAGGCTTGGCTCCTGCCCAGCAGTGATGGCCTTGCCCATGCTCTACAGGAAAGAGAAACTGAGGTAAAAGGAAGAAGGAAGTAAAAAGATGAAAGAGAGACTCCTGCAAATAGAAAACACTCCCAGAACTCTGCACGGGACTCTCTCACAAGCCCCTGTGGCACCAGGAAATGGAGGTTGTTGGGCTGCCTTTGGACTCGTTTGCCCTCTCCACAGTTCCTCGCCATTTGACTTGTTAAACGAATACTAGTGATGCGCTGACACTAGGCTAGCCCCAGCAGCTCAGTCTCATCGTTTTCACCTCCATAGGAAAGAGTGGTGAGTCCAGTAAGCTTTTGGGTCCCTATTCCTTGCTTATTGGAACCACTCCGAATAGCTGAACCTTGAGTGGCTGAGTTCTCTTGAAAAGATGAGGTGCGAGTCCAGGGCCGGGTGTGAGTTAACAACTAGGAGAATTAAGACAGAAGATGCTACAGAAAAGCATGGTCCGCCTGCTGGTGTTGGCTCCTGCAGCTGAAGCCACCGAAAGTACTGTTATGTCCCTTCCCTCAGCATTATTCTGCTTATTGGCTTGCTTTTACTGTTCCCTTTACCTGGTTTTTTTCCCCTTCCTCTTTAACACCGTATTCTAGGGAGAATTAAGAACTTCAAATGCTTTCGAACAGGCCTGGAGACTCCTCAGAATCCAGGTTTGGAGGTTTCCACTGGAAACAGCCAGATTTTGGAGCTACGTGGAAATGTTTGTGTCTGCTGCCCTCTTTTGGCCATTTGGAGAAGTCTTGGTAACCGAGCTAGGGTACCCGGCCTTCAGGAGTGTGGTGTATAGGAAAAAGGTTTAACCTGGGGAAGGAGAGGAAGAAGAGAAAGAAAGGGGAGGGGGAGGAAGGGAATGAAGAGGAGAAGGTAGGAAAAATGAAACTGGAGTGGGAGGGAGTCTTCTGAAACTTCATTTCTGAAATCTTAGATCAGCAAGACGGATAAGTAAATAAAGGGGCTTTGTATTACATTGGTTTGCACAACATGTCTGGTTATCCTGTCTGCACAGAGACACTGAGAACCTGGTAGTTGCTCAGTCCACAAGGCTGCTGTCTCACCACAAGGTTCCTACTTCAGATAACCTAATCAAGAAAGCCCCTCATGAA
>NW_022196891.1:14621832-14629536 GCF_008632895.1 Mastomys coucha
TGCAAGCATCACCAACAGAATACAGAAAATGAAAGACAGAATCTCAGGCGTAGAAGATACAATAGAAGAAACTAATGCATCAGTCAAAGAAAAATGTTAAATCTAAAAAAAAATCCCTGTCATGGTTTGACCTAATCCTGCTTGTATTCTAATGCTAATTTGAGGCCCCCAAGACTAGTAACCCCAAAAAAGAGAGAGTATGCAGATAAGACACTGCGTGGCCCTGCCCCCAGTTAACTGTAATTAATAAATAAAGATGACAGTAGGCAATAGGTGGGTAGAAGAAAGATATGTGGGGTTGAGGTTTTGAGGGATTTGGAAGAGAGGATCATGAGGAAGAAAAGAGGAGAAAGAAGCTGCCAAAAAATAAAGGAAGAACATGCAGGGGAGGAGAGCTTGGCCCGAAGACTGCCCAACTGAAGCAAAGAGCAGCCAAGATGAAACATAGTAAATAATAATTCAGGGTTATTGTTAAGAAAGTAGATTCTGGCAGCATGGTGGGTGGGCAGCTGCCCAGCTACTGTGCTGCTTAAGGCGTATTGTAAATATAAAGGGGGGTGTGGGGGGGTGGTATGTGTGTGTGTGTGTTTAACTTGGGAATCCAATTACCTAAGGAAGGGTAAAAACCTCATGTCAACATTTCAATAATTTTTACTACACAAAACATCCAGGAAATCTGGGATATAATAAAAAAACTAATCTAAAAATAATAGCAATAGAAAAAGGTCAAGAGCCCTAACTCCAAGGCCTAGAAAGTATTTTCAACAAAATCACAGAAAGAAAACTTTCCTAACATAAAGAAAGAGATACTTATAAACATATAAGAAGCTTATAAAACACCAACTAGGCTGTACCAGAAAAGAAAAACCTCCTGCCACATAATAATCAAAACACAAAATCTATATAACAAAGAAAAAATATTAAGAGTGGCAGGGGAAAAGGCCAGGTCACATACAAAGGCAGACCTATCAATTACACCTGACTTCTCAACAGAGACTCTAAAAACTAGAAGGGCCTGGTCAGAAATCTTGCGACCTAAAAGAAACTATGGCTGCCAACCTAGATAAAACTCTCAACAACCCAGAAAAACTCTCAATCACCATAGATAAAGAAGATATTTCAAGACGATATCTATCCACAAATGTCCTACAGAAAATACTTGAAGAAAAACTGCAACCCAAGGAGGATAGCTACATTCAATAAAACACAGTAATAATTCCACACCAGCAAAAACAAGGGAAGCACACACAGAAAACCACACACACACACACACACACACACACACACACAAAACCACACACACACACACACACACACACACACACACACACACACACACAAAACCACACACACACACACACACACAAAACCACACACACACACACAAAACCACACACACACACACAAAACCACACACACACACAAAACCACACACACACACACAAAACCACACACACACACACACACACACACACACACGGTAATACCACCATCATCAAAGTAAGAGGAAATAACAATCACTGGTCATTAATATCTCTCAACATCAATGGATTCAATTCCCCAATAAGAACATAGGCTAACAGAATGGATGCTAAAATAGGATCCACCATTCTGCTACATACATGAAACTCACCTCAGCTATAAAGATAGACATTACCTCAGAGTAAAAGGCTGGAAAAACGTTTTCCAAGCAAATGGACACAAGAACCAAGCTTCAGTAGCCATTCTAACATCTAATAAAAAAGACTTTTAACCAAAATTAAGCAAAAGAGACAGGAGGAACACTTCAGACTCCTCAAAAGAAAACTCTACCAAGATGATATCTCAATTCTGAACATTTATGTCACAAACACAAGGGAACCCACATTTTGAAAAGAAACGTTGCTAAAACTTAAATCACAAATGAAATCACACACATTAATAGTGGGAGACTTCAACAACCCACTCTCCTCTCACCAATGGACAGGTCATCCAGACAAAAGCTCAGCAGAGAAATAAGGAAACTAATAGACAATATGAATCAAATTTACCTAGCTGATATCTATAGGATACTTCACCAAAAGGCAAAACAATATACCTTCTTCTCAGTACCTCATAGATCCTTCTCTAAAACTAACCATGTAATCAGTCACAAAGAAAGCCTCAACAAATACAAGAAAATTGAGATAACACTTTGTATTTTATCAGACCACCATGGATTAAAGCTGGATTTCAACAACAGAAACAACAGAAATCCTCGCTAACCAAATCCAGGAACACGTCAAAGACATCATCCATCATGATCAAGTAGGCTTCATCCCAGGGATGCAGGGAAGGTTCAATATATGAAAACCCATCAACATAATTTACAATATAAATAAACTGAAAGAAAAAAGTCACATGATCATCTTATTAGATGCTGAAAAAGCCCTTGATAAAATCCAACATCCCCTCATGTTAAAAGTATTAGAGAGATCAGGAATACAAGGCACATACCTAAACATAATCAAAGCAATACGCGGCAAACCAACAGCCAACATCAAATTAAATGGAGAGGAACTGGAAGCAATCCCACTAAAGTCAGGGACAAGGCAAGGCTGCCCACTCTCCCCCTATCTATTCAGTATAGTTCTCGAAGTTCTAGCTAGAGCAATTAGACAACCAGAGGATATCAAGGGGATACAAATTGGAAATGAAGAAGGCAAGGTATCACTACTTGTAGATGATCTGATAGCATACATAAGACACCCAAAAATTCTACCAGAGAACTCCTACAGCTGAGAAACACTTTCAGCAAAGTGGCTGGATACAAAATTAACTCAAAGAAATCAGTAGCTCTCCTTTACACTGAAAGACCCCCAGAACTGGGGAGATCCTTATTCATGTCTCGGGATGACACAACTACCCAATGACTCACGAGAGACCGAACTTGCTGTAATCACATGAGGTTTATTCCAGATCTGGGGTCGAACTCATAGCCTGGCAGACCAGAGGGGTTCGACCACAAGCACAAGGAGTAAGTGGTATTTAAAGGAAAAAAACCACAAACTAGTGGGGGGGGGGTGAAGGGGTTACCAGGGAAACATAACAAGAGAACAATGGAAAATTCTAAAGGAATCTACTACCTAGATGAGTCAGGTCATAAGGAAGTCATCCTGCACACTCATTGTCTAGAGGAATGTAGTTTGGTCAACGCTATCTTCTTAATGGCTGACCACTCCTAGGACTAATTAGATGACCAATAACCTGTGGTTTGGTCAATGCTATCTTCTTAATGACTGACCGATATCCTGTTCCTTATTCTGGGCAATGTTATCTTCTTAATAGCTGACTGCTATCCTGTTCCTGGAACTGACCAGTCCACATTCCTGGTTCACAGAGACTTCCTATGCCTTCTTTAAGTAAAGGTTACACATTATACATACATTTCTATTAAATGCCCTCATTTTAAATTCTAAGATTCTCCAGCCTTTCATACACAACTGATTGACTGGCTGAGAAACAAATTAGGGTAACAACACCTTTTACAAGAGACACAAATCATATAAAATATCTTGGTATAACTCTAACCAAACAAGTAAGAAATCTGTATGACAAGAACTTCAAGTCCCTGAAGAAAGAAATTGAAGAAGGTATCAGAAGATGGAAAGAGCTCCCATGTTCATGGATTGTAGCCATCCAGTGGCCATGGACAAACTGGGTCTACGTGAAAGGGGGATGGAAATGAAAAGGACAGAGTGTGAGAGAAGGATGAAACCAAAACAAGGTTCTGATCAAGGCTCAAAGTTTAATTCTGCAGCTCCAATTTATAAAGGGAAGACCACAAAACCCATCCTTTGTTTCAGCTGGATTATGTTGCAAAGCAAGCTCAGCGAGCAGGCTATTCCTCTAAATTCCTGTAGGAAATTGCAGGTACTGGGAGGTAGACAAGGTCGTAAACCCATTGTGGCAAGCACTTGAGGACTGTTTAGCCTGCTCAAGGCTGGGAGAAGGGTACAATTCTCCTTTTTTTTGTTTTTTAAAGATGAGTAGTATCAGTAGCTGGACAGGGGCACAAGATTTACTTGTTTTCCATAATCCCATTTAAGCAATAGAGTGGCCAGGTGACCATGCCTGTCTTAAGTTGGTGTCTACATTGCTCTTTCTTACCTGTCATAGAGGACAAACATTGACATTGACATATGTCTATGTCTTAGGTCAATGGAAGCTCAAGAACACTCTTACCCATCCCTGAATGCTGGCCTTCTATAGCACACTCTCTCCCATTCAAATCAAAGCCAGGAAGGACATATGAATATGTACTCAATGCATTTCTTCATAGTGATGAATAACTGCCATGGTAAATAGAGATTGCTAAAAGCTATCCTGTATGAAGGCAACCAATCTGTTTAAGATACAAGGTCCAAAAGTTAAAAGCAAAAAGATTATAATTAATGGTCAAAGCAGTACATAAATTAAAGATGTAAACCATGGGGAAGTGGAGAATCATGATTCAAACCATGCCCGATTCTGTCCTTTTTCCCTTTTCCTTTTGGCTAGTCCTTCTTGAACTTTAGGCATAGAATGCTATTCCTGAATGATTGATGTAAAAGTAACATTTTTCATGGAGGGCTGTACATAGTTCTCCCTGTTGAAGGAATAAAAGATTAAGCGCTTAAACACATGCACTAACACTTATTCAAAATCCAGATCCTGTCCAATTTTATCCACTGCAAATGTAACTTCATAAAGAACTATAACTAACTTCCAAATATGCCTCTGAAAATGTCCAGAACTGTCTTCCAAATGAAAACTGTCATTTCCTTTTTTCCAATATTGGATTGATTTCTAGACCAGTCCATGATTAAGCCAGAATAACTTGTCACATTAAAGGAAAGACAAGAGTCATTATAACTTCTCCTTTTGATTAATTTTTCTAAGTCAGTTTCCACAGTCTCCATGTTCTCTGTCCCACAAGGTCTAAAATCTTGAAGCAAAGCAGCGTGTCCACTCTGGGATATGGACAAGCAAAGGTGGGTCAGGAACATTTGTCCAATACAGCTTAGCTGTCACCATTGTCAGAGCACTCAGCAAGCTCACAGGTCAGCATCATTCTTTGTCCCAGCACCAGCATCTCACACGAATCCCTCTGGCAGCTAACACACTCCTGCAGTATCCTGTGGAAAAAGCACTAACATGCCCTCTTCCCCATATTAAATACCTGATCGGGATCATGCCATATACCAGTAAATGGAACCTTCCATTTCACCTAGGCATAAGTATGCCTGGTTGGAGGGTGCCATAGTCATTTAGCAGAGAGTTCCTTGGCATCCAAATTTTTAAATTTAAAAAAAAAAGAAAAGGCATTTTTTAAATAATTTTGTAGGGTATGAGGATATAATTCCCCCTTTTATGTATTTTATGAAGATATTGCTTTAAAGTTCTACAATATCTTGTCCTTTGGGAATTATAATTTATAATATATGAAATTATATATTATAAATTATAATACAATTCTGCATAATCTGCCTGGTATACAAATCTGCTGTGGCATTGCCCAGGGCAAACCAGTATGAGCTCTTAAATGTCATATAAAGTAAGGAAGAGTACATGTTTCTTAAGCTGTATTTGTATAAATAACTATAAAATTTGAGAAATAGCAGTATCTAAAAAAGAAACAATTTTCAAGTAATTGTAAACCATGAGCTATATATTGGCTACCAGTATGCAAATTAAAAGCCTGATATTTCAACATTTCAAAAGCAGTGTCTATAGCACATAATTCAATTATTTGTGAAGCGGGGGGGTGGGGGGAAAAGGGGGAACTTGAGAGAATAAACATGTGATTCAATCACAGATGTTTCTCTCCCATTAGATAAGCTGTTTATAAATACAGTAAATGCATTCTTTATCAGCTAGATGCATAAATTCACAGGAAATAGAAAAACATGCATAGAGGCAAATTCTAACAACTTGTCTTTTGAATAATGATTACCAAAATTGCCTAAAAAGTGTGCCATGCAATATCATGCCAAATATCAGTATTCTGCAATAACCAATTAAACTGCTGTTTCAAATAAGGAATAAACAGTTTACCATGTTCTTAAGATATTCTTTCCAAAATACTTTTATGATTCTATCCTACAATTCTGTATTAACACAACAACAGCTTTATAATAGGGTGTTAAAACTTTACTTGGAGATGAAGAAAGATGAATCCACATTAATGATCCCTTTTGCCAAATTAGAGAGACCACTGGATGACAGCCAACAAATTTCTAATTCCTCATACTTTTGGATTTCAATCAATTAGGATATGTTGGTAATATTAATTTTCATATTAAGAGATATTAAGGAAAAGTAATTGTTGCTTCCTGTTGTTTTTGTTGTAAGAGGTAGAATTAGGTTTATGTGGGTTTGTTGAAAGATTACTTTCTTGCTTCTTCTAGGGTGTAGTTTTGCTTCTTATGTTGGTGTATTCCATGTATCATCCTGTGTAGGGTTGGATTTGTGGAAAGATATTGTGTAAATTTTGTTTTGTCATGGGATATCTTGTTTTGTCCATCTATGGTAATTGAGAGTTTTGCTGGGTATAGTAGCCTGGGCTGGCATTTGTGTTCTTGTAGGGTCTGTATGACATCTGCCCAGGATCTTCTAGCTTTCATAGTCCCTGGTGAAAAGTCTGGTATAATTCTGATAGGCCTGCCTTTATATGTTACTTGACCTTTTTCCCTTACTGCTTTTAAAATTCTTTCTTTGTTTAGTGCATTTGGCGTTTTGATTATTATGTGACAGGAGGAATTTCTTTTCTGATCTAGTCTATTTGGAGTTCTGTAGGCTTCTTGTATGTTCATGGGCATCTCTTTCTTTAGGTTAGGGAAGTTTTCTTCTATAATTTTGTTGAAGATATTTATTGGCCCATTACATTGGGAGTCTTCACTCTCTTCTATATCTATTGAAAGGCTGGAGAATCTTAGAATTTAAAATAAGAGCATTTAATAGAAATTTATGTATAATGTATAACCTTTACCTAGAAGGGGGCATGGAAAACCTCTAACAAGCCAAAAATGTGGAGTAGCCAGTTCCAGAAACTTGGCAAACTCAGAGCCTCAGGGCTCTAGTTCCTGAAACCTGCCCCTCCTGACTGATCCACAATGAAGGCAGAACTAGGAATGAAGGTCTACTGGCTTAGGAGCCTCTCCACCCTGTCAACCCTCTCCACTCCATTGACCGGTAGATGAAGATTACCTAGAATGAATATGTTCCCCTCCCTGACTGAATTCCTTGGGTTGGGTCCCTCTGAAATTTTCCACTGTTTTTGTTATGTTTCCTTGGTAAGCCTCTCCCTGCCCCCAGCTTGTGGTTTTTCCCTTTAAATACCCCTCACTTCTTGTGTTCGGGGTCGAACTCCTCTGGCCTGCATGGTCACGAGATCAACCCTGGTACCGGCCTATCCCAAATAAACCTCATGTGATTGCAGCAAGTTCGGTCTCTCGTGAGTTATTGGGTGATCGCGTCATCCCGAGACTTGAGTAAGGATCTCCCCAGTTCTGGGGGTCTTTCACTATTATCCTTAGGTTTGATCTTCTCATTGTGTCCTGGATTTCCTGGATGTTTTGGGTTAGGAGATTTTTGCTTTTTGCATTTTCTTTGACTATTGTGTCAATGTTTTCTATGTTATCTTCTGCACCTGAGATTCTTTCTTCTATCTCTTGTATTCTGTTGGTGATGCTTGCATCTATGACT
>NW_022196891.1:14629901-14635876 GCF_008632895.1 Mastomys coucha
TCCTGTATTTCTTTGAGGGAGTTATTTATGTCCTTCTTAAAGTCCTCTATCATCATCATGAGAAGTGACTTTATATCTAAATCTTGCTTTTCTAGTGTGATGGTATGTCCAGGACTTGCTATGGTGAGAGAATTGGGTTCTGATGATGCCAAGTAACCTTGGTTTCTGTTGCTTTTGTTCTTATGCTTGCCTCCAGCCATCTGGTTATCTCTAGTGTTACCTTCCCTGACTAAATCTGAGTGGGGCCTGTCTTTTCTGTGATCCTGGTTGTATCAGAACCCTTCAGAGTCTGTCTCTGTGATCCTGTGATTCTGGGATCCTGGGATCCTGGGCCCTTTAGAGCTCCCAGGAGTGGAGCTTCCTCTGGGTTTTGTGGGAGTGGCTGCAAAATTTGTGAACAAGGTCTGCTCAGAGCACCAGCCCAGACAGACAGGAAGGAACTTGTGCCACTGGGCTGGCAGAGTTCCTTCATGCCTGGGTCCTGCTGGTCCCAGTTACTCCTGGTGTCCTCCTCACCTCTGATCGTGGGTGTGTTAAAGCACCTGGGACTGGAGCTTCCTCTGGATGTTGTGGGACTGGCTGAAAAATTTGAGCCCAACGTCTACTCAGACTGGAAGACAGAAGCAACCCGTGCACTTGGCTGGCTGAGTTCCTGTGTGCCTGGGTCCCACTGTCCCGTGTTAGAAGGTCTGGGAGTGGAGCTTTCTCTGGGTGTTGTGCAGAATTTGCACCCAAGGTCTGCTTAGGGCACCGGCCCAGACATACTGGAAGCAACCAGTGGCACTGGACTGGTGGAGTTCCTTTGTGTCTGGGTCCCGATGGTCATAGTTACTCCCAGAGTTGGGACAGATGTTGACTCTGCAATTTTAATACCTCATTGAAGAGACCATTGTTTTAAATTCTATTCTTTATAAGTCTAGTCTCTAGGATAAGAATTACATAAAATATTATCCCAATTTAGAATTATCTTTAGAGACCTGTTTTCCTGGGTTGGCTCATGCCACATGTGGTTGTCTGAATGACTCCAATCCTGAGTTACCAGTTTTAAGCTAACATTCTGTTATCAATGTTACAAATTTCTAACCATACCTAATTATTTATAAGCCAATACTCTATAGTCAAGACATGCAGAATACATTTATACCTTTAAAACCAGTCAGAAACAAAAATGAAGTGACTACACACATGTTGTTAATGGGCCTGGTTCTGTTTGTATTTTCATGCTAATTCCACTCTCCCTGGAGGGGCTGTACACAAGGAGTGAGTCACACATACTCAGGTGATTTCTTGTGAACCAACGGCCTAATGAATAAAGGAGCCAATCACTGGGCCAGTAGGAGGGACTTCTGGGATGGATGAAGGAAGAGAGGAAGTAAGTAGGAGACAGGTCCTTTTGGATGAGGATAGCATGAGGAGAAGATGTAATTACGAGTGTATCCTGATGGATTCGCCACCGGAGGACTTAGATTTATTAAGGCTTACAAATTAGGATTCTAGTTGTTGTGCCCAGCGATTGAGTTACCATTGATTCTGAACTAAGTTTGTGTTGTGCTTTCCTCCACAAGGAGGCTCATCTGGGTTCAAGAGAAAAAAGTACAGTGGAAAAGTATGAGTTTGCCTGAGGTGCAGCACAAAGGCCATGGGAGTTTTGAAGCATGGGGTTGGCATGGTAACGATCCACCAGTGGGAACTTAGCAAGCTGGATGAAGAGATTTTGGAGCTCTAAGTCAGAGCCTCCACCAGATAAAAACAGGTTGGCCATTGCCCGCCAGTGTACGGCCAGCCAGGCCACTGGGGCAGAGGCACAAGAGTGGGAACATGCCAGATTCATTTTTTAATATTTCCCACAACACACATATCTTATATATTTAGACCAAACAAAATTTCCTTATCCTTTCTAGCTGTAATTTCAGGAGAAAAGGCACCTTGTCACTTGCTAAACGCAATAAACACAATTGCAGAGAATTTTCTAAGAAAAAACAACCATCAGCTCCCTTACTAAACAAAGCTGTTGGCCCCTTTAAGAGCGGCTTGGCAGGGGATCAGCCCCTAGCAGGGCTTCTCCAGCTGTACTTGACTCCAAGATACAGTACAGGATAACATTAGTTTCTGCTGTGCAAATTGAGACTGCCTTTTATAACCAAATTAAACTAAATCAAGGAGTGGCCAGCCAGCAGATAAAGTTTTAACTATTTTTTTTTCAACACGAAACACAGAACAACAATCATTCAAACAACAAAACAAAAACAGACATAAATTGACCTACATGGACAGATTGCTGCACCAAGAACAGACATACACAGAGAGGGACCTAGATATAACCTGAACTAAGGATATCTCCAATAGCAGCCAGAGAGGAAGCAGGATGGCTCCCAATTTCCTCCTGTCCCTAGGAGAGCTCTGAAATAGCTTATATCCATTTTTCTTCTCATTTGCTAAAGTGTCCCAGACAGGGCACTACTGCTTTTCTGAAACCTATTCTCTCTCTCTCCCTCTCTCCCTCTCTCTCTCTCTCCCTCTCCCTCTCTCTCTCTCTCTCTCTCTCTCTCTCTCTCTCTCCCTCTCTCTCTCTCTCTCTCTCTCTCTCTCTCTCTCTCTCTCTCTCTCTCTCTCTCTCTCCCCCTCCCTCCCTCCCTACTTCCTTCCTTCCCTCCCTCCCTCCCTCTCCTTCCCTCTCTCCCTCTCTCTCTTTCTTTCTCATGTTATTTGTATATTTACCATTCCTACTTCTGGGAACTATGGATAGCATAAATCTACTTGAGCTAAGAATTTTTCTAACATCTGTTTTTTAAACCCTGCTCCTCTCACCTGATGCAGCTCTTGGCTGCCAACAAATGCCTATATAGAATTCTCTTCTCCCAAGAAGGAAAACCAAAGTGTGGATACTTCATTCCTTCTTAAAAGGGGGAGCAAAATACCCATGGAAGGAGTTGTAGAGGCTAACTATGGAGCAGAGACTGAAGGAAGGACAATCCAGAGACTGTTCCACCTGGCAATCCTTCCCATATTTAATCATCAAACCCAGACACTATTGTGGATGCCAGCAAGTGCTGGATGACAGGGGCCTGATATAGCTGTCTCCTGAGAGGCTCTAACAGTACCCCACTAATACAGAAGTAGAGGTTCACAACCATCCATTGGACTGAGCACAAGTTCCCCAGTGAAGTACCTAGAGAAAGGACCCAAGGAGCTTAAGGGTTTGCAGCCCCTTAGGATGAAGAACAATATGAACTAACTAGTACCCTCAGAGCTCCCAGGGACTAAACCACCAACCAAAGTGTACACATGGTGGGACTAATAGCTCCAACAGCATATGTATAGCAGAAGATGGCCTAATTGGTCATCAATGGGAGGATAGGCCCTTGGCCCTGTGAAGGTTCTATGCCCCAGTATAGGGGAATGCCAGGGCCAGTTAGCAGCACGGGGTGGGGGGGGGGATTTTTTTTTCTTTTTTTTTTTTTTTTTGGATGAGAAACTGGGAAAGGAGATATCATATGACATGTAAATAAAGAAAATATCTAATAAAATTAATAATAATTGTCCTCTCCCATTGCGCTGTCACCCCTAGATGAAGTTGGCATCATGTCAACACCTCTTCAGCTTAGCTGTATCCCCTTAATGCACCTCCTGCAACAATAGCCTCCAAAAAGTAGAATTTATAACTAGCGCTAGCCTTAATGCTGTTCATTGCTTACCATGCAGGACACTGTTACTCTTCTTCCGTTTTCTGTGGAGCTTTACCCAAGACAGCATTTCTCAGTGGGTCCCCCCCACCCCAATTTTCAGTCCCCTTGTTCGGGCATCACCTGTAGCTGTCCAGTGGCCAAACCTTGTCTACCTGAAAGGCGGGGATAGAAATGTAAAGGACAGGGTGAGAGAAGGATGAAGCAAAGACAAGGTTCTGATCAAGGCTCAAAGTTTAATTCTGCAACTCCAATTTATAAAGGGAAGGCCACAAAACCCATCCTTTGTTTCAGCTGGATTTTGTTGCAAAGGAAGCTCAGCAGGTAGGCTATTCCTCTAAGTTCCTGTAGGGAACTGCAGATGCAGGGAGGGGGACAATTCTACCTAGGTCTAAACTTAGTGTGGCAAGCACTTGAGGTCTGTTTAGCCTGCTCAAGGCTGGGGGAAGGGCACAGTTAACATAATAAAAATGGTCATCTTACCAAAAGCAATCTACATATTCAAGACAATTCCCATCAAAATTTCCACACAATTCTTCAAAGACATGGAAAGAGCAATTCTCAACTTTATATGGAAAAAGAAAAAACCAAACAAAACAATCCTGAACAATGGAAAAACTGAAAAATCACTATCTCTGACCTCAAGTTCTGCTACAGAGTAATAGTGATAGAAAAAACTTCACGGTATTGGTACAGAAACAGACATTTTGATCAATGGAATGGAATTGAATACCAGATAAACCCACATATTCTATGGACACTTGATTTTTGATAAAAATGTCAAAACCATGCAATGGAAAAAAGAAAGCATCTTCAACAAATGGTGCTAATCTAACTGGATGTCTATATGTAGAAGAATGAAAATAGATCCATATTTATATGTACCCCGCAGAAACTCAAGTCCAAGTGGATCAAGGACCTCAACATAAAACCAGATACCAGATACACTGAATCTCATAGAAGAGAAAATGGAAAATACCCTTGAACGCATTGGTACAGGGGACAATTGCTCTAAGATCAACATTTGATAAATAGGATCTCATAAAACTAAAAAGCTTCTGTAAGGCAAAAGACACTGTCAATAATACAAAAATGGCATGCCACATATTGGGAAAGGATTTTCACCAAACCTACATCTGACAGGGAGCTAATATCCAAAATTTATAAAGAACTCATGAAGTTAGACACCAACAACCCAAATAACCCAATTAAAAATGGGATATAAAACTAAACAGAGAATTCTCAACAGAGGAATCTCAAACAGCTGAGAAGCACATAAAGAAATGTTCAAAGGCCTTAGTCATTGGGGGAAATGCAAATCAAAACAACTCTGAGGCTCCATCTTACACCCATCAGAATGGCTAAGATCAAAAACTCAAGAGATAGTACATGCTGGCAAGGATGTGGAACAAGTGGAACACTCCTCCATTGCTGGTGAGACTACAAACTTATACAACCACTTTTGAAATCATTTTGGTGGTTGCTCAGAAAACTGGGTATAGTTCTACCTCAAGACCCAGCTACCCAACTTCTGGGCATATATCCAAAAGATGCTGTTAGCACCCAGCACGGCAGATGTGGGCGGGCCCACAGACCTGTCGTCAAGACAACGGATATTCCCAGAATTCATTGGGTTCAGCTCCCACCTTTACCTGGACTGCTACGTCACAACATATATATATATATATATATATATATATATATATATATATATATATATATGGGTACTTTCCTCCATCTTTCTCTCTCTTCCCTCTCTCCCCTCTCTCTCCCTTCACGCACTGCAGTCCTCACTCCCCGCCCCTCCTAATTAAACTTCCAAAAACACAGAGCCGCTTGTATCTGGTGTCTGTGGACGCGCCACGTGCCGCCGAACCCTGGGAGCACAGAACCCTGGAGCGCAGCGGTTTGCGTCCACCGCTGGGTCCTATGCCACTGCTGCCTCCGCTGCCGCCACCACCGCCAGGTCCTATGCGGCCACGCAGAACTGGGCCCTGCGCGGGGGAGCCGGGGCGGGCTGTGGCGGAGTCCCATCGCCCGCTGCTACTGCTGCTGCTGCTCCTGCCTCGTTTCATCCTGTTCCCAGCACACTCACAGCTGCAAGCTGCAGCGGCTGCTATCGACCAGGCAATATAGGTACATGACTTCACTGCCCCCTCACCAGACACCGTGAGACATAACCACGTGAGCCTTAACCCACTCAGGCACCATTCAGCTCTGTGTTTTTTTTTTCCATTTACCAGATTGCTGGTAACCAGCCGCACAGACACCGGCATATTAATTAATAGGATC
>NW_022196891.1:14647859-14692423 GCF_008632895.1 Mastomys coucha
ATCGGCTTCCCCTTCCCTTTTTCTTTTCTTCTCTTTATAATATAAAAAAGGGAGGTATGTTAGCACCTAGCACGGCAGATGTGGGCAGGCCCACAGACCTGTTGTCAAGACAACGGATATTCCCAGAATTCATTGGGTTCAGCTCCCACCTTTACTTTCCTCCATCTTTCTCTCTCTTCCCTCTCTCCCCTCTCTCTTCCTTCACGCGCCGCGGTCCTCACTCCCCCCCTCTCCTAATTAAACTTCCAAAAACACAGAGCTGCTTGTATCTGGTGTCTGTGGACGCGCTGCCGCGAGCCAAAGCTATCAGATGCTCCAACATCTTACTAAGACACTTGCACATCTATGTTCATAGCAGCTTTATTCGTAATACCAGAAACTGGAAACAACCTAGATGTCCATCAACTGAAGAATTGATAAAGAAAATTCAGTACAACAGAATCTATACAACAGAACACTATTCAGCTATTAAAAACCAAGACATCACCGGGCAGTGGTGGCGCACGCCTTTAATCCCAGCACTTGGGAGGCAGAGGCAGGAAGATTTCTGAGTTCGAGGCCAGCCTGGTCTACAAAGTGAGTTCCAGGACAGCCAGAGCTATACAGAGAAACCCTGTCTCGAAAATAAAAAAAAATAAAAAAACAAGACATCATGAATTTTGTGAGCAAATGGATGGAACTTGAAAATATCATCCTGAGTGAGGTAACCCAGTCCCAAAAGGACATGCATGGTATGTACTCACTTAAGTGGATATTGGCCATAAAACACAGGTATCATGCTACACTCCACAGACCCAAAGAAGCTAAACAAGAAGGCCCAAGCAAGCAAGGTTGAATTTCACTTAGAAGGGAGGATAAACAGTCAAAAAAGGCAGCCGGAGAGAGGGAACTGGAAGGGTAGGTGAATGGGGAGGAGAGTGAGTGGGGGCATTCAGGACCAGGTATGAGGAAAAACAGGAGAGAAGTCTAGATGGCCATGCAAATGAATGGAAATCTGCAACTGACTGGGGATGAGGAGGTGGTGAGGGCATCCCCAGGATGAGAAAGAGACCTGGGATAAGGGAAGTGTCCAAGAATCAATGGGAGCAATCTTAGCTGTGACTCACTACACTAGAGATGTGGAACCTGAAGAGGGCACTGCCTGTAGCCAGGCAGTAAACCCAATGGAGCAATAGACACTAACCTACTCACAAAATTTTCAACCCAAATGTATCCTATCTACAAGAAATACAGGTACGGAGGATGGACAAGAGGCTGAGGGAATGGCCAACCAATAACCACCCCAACTTGAGATCCATCACATGGGAAAGCACCAATCCCTGACACTATTAATGATACTCTTATGCCAGACACCCACATCCAAATAGTGGAGGGAGCTTGGGGACTCTTATGGAAGAATAGGAGGAAGGATTACAGGACCTGAAAGGGATAGTGTCAGGAGCCATAATGGGACAGCTAATAACTAGCAGGTAATCATCCTGAAATGGCCTGCTTGGGATTTTTATATAATCTGCAACAGGTGCACCCTTATTAGGCAAGGCTGTAAGGGACTCATTTTAGGAAGATTCCTGCTATTAATATGCTTTTCCTGTTATTATTATACATATATAATAATCACTAAGTAATACCACACCCCTTTGGAGCAGATCTCTGCAGATCCACGCAGATGTACTGTCTTATAGTGATGCTATATAAATAGATGACTTAAGTCTTTATGATGATCCCATAAGAATTCCTAAAATTATATCAGTGATTATTAAGCTCATTTATAGTGGGTCATTTTCCGATATTATTATTATTATTAGGTCCTTTTCCGATAGTCAAAACTGCAATGAGAACTCTGCCAGTCTCCTGAGTGTCACCAGTTAATTGCTCTTAGATGGTGACTAGACTTTTTCCTACTCAGAGATCATTCCAAGAGGTTGTAAAACAATTAACCAAAGGTTATAAAAAAGGAACTAACAATTTATTATAGGTGCTAGGACAGAAGATAAAATATTGACTGGGTTTATCTATACAAAACTTCACTTAATGCCAGGCAGTGGTGGCACATGCCTTTAATCCCAGCACTTGGGAGGCAGAGGCAGGCAGATTTCTGAGATCGAGGCCAGCCTGGTCTACAGAGTGAGTTCCAGGACAGCCAGGGCTATACAGAGAAAACCTGTCTCGAAAAACCAAAAAAAAAAAAGAAAAAACAAAAAAAAAAAAAACCTTCACTTATAACTTAGTTATGGTTTTAAACTTCAGTGAACTGGTGGAGCTGGGACAAGTGATGGATGTTTAGCTAGATAATTACTCCTAGTGGATATGCATGTAAACATTCTCTGTTGTAAATTTCTATTTCAAGTTATGATTTGATTTTCTGTGTGAATTTTTGATAAAGCTTTTTAACATGTGATCACGTATTCTGAAAGATGTTTAAGGTCTGAGGAAAAAGAGAAGAGTCAGAACTGAGGGACTGAGGTGAGAGGAACAGAGGTGAGAAGAACTGAGCTGTGAGAGAGGAACTGAGCTGAGGAGAAGTCTTTAGACAGAACACCTTCTAGATTAGAAGGAGAATGCAGAGTGGGATAACTTAGAAACTATAGGTAACATAAAATACTAAGAGAGCAATGTGCAGAATGCAGAGGGAAAGAGGAAAAAAGAAGATGCTGCATAGAGCAGAAGGAGCAGGCAGGCTTCTCCTTACCATGGGACAGAACAGGTCCCACGGTAAGGACAAGGCAGGATTAGACTTATTAAAAGAAACAGAGCTTTTTTCTTACAAACATGCATTTAATTCATTTAGCATTAGAAGGGTAAAAGCCTTTTCTTTCTCTATGTAATAAAGATTGGAGCTCTATTTTTCAGCCAGAATGAGTGAGTTCTTTCTGCACCGGTGCTTGGTCTTTTGTTTCACATGCATATGTAAGTATGGATGTGTGTGTAAGTATGTAATTGTGAGCATGCATGCAAGCTGGGCACAACTCGGTATGAATGGATATGTACAAATGAAAAAAATGAGCATGAATGAATCTGTATATAAATTTATGTGAGATTATGCATATTTGCTTATGTAAAAGTTTTTCCTTCTGCAAGTGTTATTCTCTTTTCCTGGTTCGATAGAAGTTTCTTGCTCCAAACTTCCCCTAGCTGACAAGCAAGAGGCATCTGGACAATAGGGAAAAGGCTCTAGCAATCAATCCTTTACTTAATCTCCTGCTGTTTTAGGATAAGGTGCTAAATGCCAGAAACTGCAGTTTCTGGCCTCACAGGATCATAGAAGGCAGGTCAGCTACAATAGCATAGTAACTTAGACCTTAGATAAGTAAACTTTTTATTATACAGCAACCCTAAATTTCTTGTAAGACAAAGTCTTACCCTCCGCCTATCCTCTTCCCCCTCAGCTGCCTCAAAAAGAACCGACAAGAAGGAAGAAACACCCCACACCAGGGCTGGTCCCCGGCAGGATAGGAACTCCACAGGAAGACCAACAGAGTCAAGTAACCTGGACCCTTGGGGCTCTCAGAGACTGAATCACCTACCAAAGAGCATACACAGGCTGGACCTAGGCCTCCCTGAACATATGTGGCAGATGTGCAGCTTGGTCTTCATGTGCATCCTAAACAACTGGAACGGGGGGGAGGGGGAGGCCTACCCCAAAAGCTGTTGCCTATATACAGGGTATAGTCTTCTATTGGGGCTGCTTTGTCTGGCCTCAGTGGGAGAGGAAGTGGGTAGCCTCTCAGAGACTTGGAGTGCCAGGGCAGTCAGATACCCAGGGGGACCCTCACCTGCTCAGCAGAGAAGAGGAAGAGGGAAGGGGGAACGATTGTAGGAGGAGGTTACCAAGAGGGGGACATTGAGCAGGATGTAAAGTGAATACATAAAAAATGGAGAAAGAGCCAGGCAGTGGTGGCGCACGCCTTTAATCCCAGCACTTGTGAGGCAGAGGCAGGTGGATTTCTGAGTTCAAGGGCAGCCTGAGTTCTAGGACAGCCAGAGCTATACAGAGAAAACCTGTCTCGAAAAACCAAAAAAAAAAAAAAAAATGGGGAAAGATTGTAAGAGGAGGTGACCAGGAGGGGGATAGTGAGCAAGATATAAAGTGAATACATCATTAAAAAATAAAATGTAGGGGCTGGAGAGATGGCTTAGCAGGTAAGAGCACTGACTGCTCTTCCAAAGGTCCTGAGTTCAAATCGCAGCAACCACATGGAGGCTCACAACCATCCATAATGAGATCTGATGCCCTCTTCTGGAGTGTCTGAAAACAACTACAGTGTACTCACATAAAATAAATAAATAAATCTTTAAAAAATAAATAAATAATATAAAATGTAGTTTAAAAAAAACTTTAAGATACAAACATAGGCAATGGCTCTTTGGCACTGACTCCAGCAGCTTGGAGACTGATAGCAAGAATGTATGACATTAAAAGGTTCTGTACAGCAAAGAAGATCCCACCCATAGGCCAGAGTTCATAAGAAGTGACCTTCTAAACTCTGAGATATCATTCTGGAAGGATATATGGCATTAATAGTATGGAAACATGCAATTACACCTCTGTAAGCCATTCATTCTTTTATTAAGAGTGGTTATTCATAGTCCAGGAGTCAAAGGCTTTTCTGTACGGGTACTAATTAAAAGAGGCCCTGTAGGAAGGGTGGGAGGAAAGCAACAGTAAATCTGCCCTGGGTCTGACCATCTTGTGTCGCTGGGATAAAGAAGTTCTTCACTAGAGTGGGGCGACAAGCAGGGGTAAACTCCAAATTCTGGCCACTGAGCAGCATGCTGGACCTAGCACTTCCATCAGCATGCCTGCCACCCGGAAAAAATAAATAAAAACCAACTATGTCCCCAAATTACCCATTATCCTCAGTCTCTGTAGCCATTCAGGAGAAAAATTTCCCCAACACCCACCAAATTCTGTGCTTGGCATGAGATCAAGTTCAGTTCCTGAAGAATCCCTGGGTTCATAAGTGGGAAGGTAAATAGCAATGGATTCAATTCATATCTCTTCAGGAAAAATGGGGGTTATGAAAGGGTTTTGTTCACCATTTGTATAGGAAAATGTGACACTAGCATACAAGAAGGAAAATTATCTTAGAGATGATGAAAAGAGATTAACATACCAAACGGACAAGAGTTACGGGAGACAATGGGGAAACTGGCACACCAGAAAATGAGGTCAGCGCTCGTGCCGCGCCTAGCACTGGCCCAAGTGTGCACCAGAAACAACAGCAAAATCTTACTTTTCATAAAGAAAAGTTTTTAGGGCTGGCAAGATGGCTCATCGGGATAAGGGCCTTGCTGCTCAGTATGAAATCTGAGTCTAGTCCTCGAGACCAAACAGTGGAAGAAAAGAACCAACTCGCAGAAGTCATCCTCTGACTTCAAGGCACACACACACACACACACACAGTAAATAAACATCTTAGATGGAAAATTTTAAAGGTATTAGTTAAAGGAGACATGTCTGGCTGTGTCACGTGATGACACAGAAGCAGACCCATGAGAGGACATGTGATATGTGAAGAGGGTCTAAGAAGGGCTCAACAGACAGTGATGGTGTCTGTACATAGCCAACAGTCCAACGCTTCGCTGGTCTCATGTCTTCGTTGATCTTCACTTCCCTGAGAGAGGCCTCAGCAGTGAACTCCTCCTGGCTTTCCAACTGATTTTGGCCCCTTCTGCTGACTCGCGCTGATTCAGCGGAGGCCTGGCTGCTTCTGCTGGATTGGGCTGCCCCTGCCAATTCCTGTTTGGTGACAGTCTTTCACTGGACTGTTGGTAACCTGACAACAGAGATTAGAATCCCTCCAAAGAACTCACCCTTTGGTGAAATAGGTAATTTGGTAAATAGGTCCACACCCTTTGTCCTTCATCATCTCTTCTCCCCTATCTTTGGAGAGTGGGCTAGAAAGAGGCCATTGAAGCCTTCCAGAACCCTTATGAAAGTAGGTTTTGAAAAAATCTAAGCCTATACATTAGAAACCAGACCCTTTCAACCAGCACTCCGTCTGTGGATGAGGTTCCCTCGAAGCCAGCCCAGCCTGGCTTGGTGACAGTCTTTCACTGGACTGTTGGTAAGTCTTTCCACCACCAAAGTCCAGCCCCTTGCCCAGCAGTTCCAGATGCTTGGTTTTGCTTTATCTTCCCATAAAATACCAGTTTAATTTGCACATTCAACTTATCTCAAACCCAGAACCCCGGCCCTCTATACATTCTAATCTCAGTCAACCTCTCTGAGGTTCTTTCTAGACCAGCACCTGGAGGAGCCATTAGCCCAGGTCTGAAAGAGTTATGGATGCTGCAGCTAAGGGTATTGTGGGCAGTGTATGCAACTACCCATCAGGATCAGTGTGTATAGACTACACACAGAGAAGAATCCTTATACTTAACAAACTATAGAAATGATCCCTAAGCAAAGGTTTGGGATCCTGGCATTAACTTCAACCTTAGCACCTAAGGACCCTGTAAAGCCCTCCAACCACAATGCACTCCATGCCTTGTCTCTAGCCCCTGTGCAAGGCTACAACTTCCCTTAACATCAGAGAGCTACTTGCTGAGATCCACAGGAAACCACTGCTAAAGCTTAGCTCAGACCCCTGCTTGCTAAGGACATTATGTGACTATAATGCTCGGGGTCATTTCCTCTAAGAAGCCCCACTCTCCATCTCCATGACGCAGTAGCTTCAGAACTATGCATTCTGTGCACAAAGAGGGTGGGGTCTAAACTTGTGATTCTCTTGCTAGCTAGCCAAAGGTGACTTTCAAATTAGGGTTCAAGGTTAAGGTGCCTCCTTCTCTTGTGCTGTCTCTCTTACCACTTTTTTTTCTTTTTTCTTTTTTTTTTTTTTTTTTTTTTTTTTTTTTTTTTTTTTTTTTTTTTTTTTTTTTTTTTTTTTTTTTGCTTGTTTGTTTGTTTGTTTTTTCTTGAGACAGGGTTTCTCTGTATAGCCCTGGCTGTCCTGGAACTCACTCTGTAGACCAGGCTGGCCTCGAACTCAGAAATCCGCCTGCCTCTGCCTCACAAGCGCTGGGATTAAAGGCGTGCGCCACCACCACCCGGCACCACTTTTTTTTTTAATCATATTTTTGACTGGGTGACTATGTGCCTTTTGAGGTCAGCCTGGTCTATATAGTGTGTTCCGGAACACTGTAGAGACCCTGTCAAAAAAAAAATTCACATTTTTTTATAATTTACTTGTATATATTTATATCCATCAAGCATAAAGTGTGTATAGAGCGCCAAGAACAACCCTTGAGAATCTGTTCTTCCCTCAACGATATGCGTCCCTGGGATCACACTCAGATTGCAAAGCTTTTACGCACTGAGCCCAGGCTGGCCTTAAATTCAAGCCTCTTGCCTCAGCCTCCCAAGTGCTGGGATTACCAACCTATGCCAGCACACCCAGCTGTGTGCGCATGAGCTCTGGTGCGCACGCACATCTGCGTTTAGAGGCCAGGGATCGATCCCTATAGCTCTCCACCTTACTTTTTGAAGCACAGTCTCTCAGTGAACCTGGAGCTCACCGATTCAACTGGACTGCTTGGCCTGCAATCCTCAAGGATGCTCCTGTCTCCACCCAAGCAGCACAAACGTTACAAGTGTACACCACTGCACTCGGTTGTTTAATGGGTGCTAGGGACCTACTCCGTCCTCAAGCTTATGCAAGCAAGGATTTTATCAACCAACCCATCGTCCAGTCCCTCTCGCCATCTGTGAACCACTATCGCCATCCCCGGGGCCATTATGGAATTTCTGTCTAACAGTGCTAGCCTATGCTTCAGGAAGGCTATGCAATGCCCTGGGAATATATTGACTGCAGGTATCACATAAGCAACACAAGTCTAGAAAATCCAAATCAGGATTTTCTTATAACTGAGAGACTCTCTAAAAACTAACACCATCTGTGGAGAGCCGCAGCTGCCACCATATATATATATATATATATATATTGAACACCTGGTCTCTGGCCAGAGCAGAGAGCATTGATAAACAGGCCCTTAGTTGGAAAAGCTGTGTGTCTCTAGTTTGTGATGCAAGCTGGCATGATTTCCCGCAGCCTATTGTGCTTTGCCACGTAGCCGATGATGATTGGGACCAGGGAAAGTATTTAACCCACAAGGGCTGGGGGCTGGATATGATAGATAGGAGTTAGTATGTAGGAGATAGAAGTAAGAGATATAATTAGGAGTAAGTATGTAAGGATAGAAGTAAGATGTAAGGATAGAAAATGTAAGGATAGAAGTAAGATGTAAGGATAGAAGATGTAAGGATAGAAATAAGATGTAAGGAATAGAAGTAAGATGTATGTAAGAATAGGAAGAGAAGTAAGTTGTAGGGAATAGGAGTAAGTAGGAAATAAGAGTAAGTAAGAAGAAAGTAGTAAGATGTAAGTAGTAAGATGTAAGAAGTAAGAAATAAGTAAGATGTAAGAAGCAAGATTACAAGGTTCCTAATTAAACTGCATGGAGAAGAGTTCATTGTTGCCTCCTTATTTCCGCTGGATGGAAAGGCGCCCAACAACCATCCTTTCAATACAGAAATAAGGAATGCATACACGTTTGCACGGGTTCCAATAGGGCACAAACCCTCCAACTCCTGTAAGATCTGGGATAGAAAGAAGCCACCGAGACATGAGCAAGCTCCCCTCCCGGGCTCAAACCTGCCATGTGGCGTTCTCTCCTTGGCATCCCTTCCTTGCACGTGGCTTATCAACAAAGGTTTAAGCCAAGACCAGCATCACCAAGGTGTACCCAAAACCAGCACACACAAGGCTCAGCACTATGCTCAGTTTCAAGAATGTTGCCAACACTTTGAATTTTCTGTTTTATTTTGATTTTGGTTTTTAGTTCCAGGCTGTCTTCCAAAATCCTATGTAACCAAAAATAATCTTTTAATTCTTTCGTACATTACATCTTGACATGGTTTCTCCCCCTCCACTCCTCCTCCACCACCATCACATCAATGACCCCGCCACACCCTCCCCAAGGATAATCTTGAACATATGATTGCCCTGCCTCTCAAGTGCTGGGATTAGACATGTACCACCACATCCAGTGGTGCTGAGGATTGAATCCAAGACTTCATACATAGCATGCCAGCACTCTACCAACTGCACATCTCCAGCCCGTCTTGAAATTCTTTGTAGTTTGGGGGCATAGGTTTCCATGTTTTCATTCTGCAGAGCTCTGCAAAGTGCATAGGCAGTTCAGAGCCCAGCACACACCTAGCAAGAAACACAGGCTGAGTCCTGCCTACGATCCCTTATACGGAAAGAACAATGTGGCTGCCAGGTCCAGAGAACCTCTTCTCCTCCCAAGGAAGGGGACGACTGAAGAGGAATATGACTCACTGCTTGAGGGATTTTAAGTCTATCTGTGCGAATATACAACAGGCGTAGCCTCAGCCTCATTAACTAACCTCTCTGAATTCTGGTTTTTTCTTCAATTATAAAACCACTGAAAACTCATTATAGAATACAAAAACAAAACATGGGTTTTTTTTGTTTTGGGTGTTCTGTTGTTGTGTTGTTGTTGTTGTTGTTATTGTTGTTGTCTTGGGGTTTGTTTGTTTTAGGAAAGACTCTTTTTGCATCCCATGCTGGTCTTGAACTAGCTGTGCAGCAGAGGATGACTTCAAGTTTTATATATGTGTGTGGATCATACCCACCCAAACCCCTCCAATTCCAACCCCCTTTGAGCCCCCCCCCACATCTCCCTCCCAACCTAATGCTCTTTTATTTTTTTACTGACCCATTAAGTCCAATCAGTGCTGTCTTCCCCCAGTAGCCACCACTCTACTTCCATCTTCCAAGTGCTGTAATTATAGGCAAGTGCCACCATGCCTCGTTTATGCTAGGGAGAAACTAAGGGCCTTGTGTATTCTGGGCAAGCGTCCTACTGATGGAGCTGTGTCTCCAGCCCATAATTATAGAGAAATGCCAATAACAGTAAAAATAAAAATCCACTAATGGCCTCCATATCTACATACCATTATTGTCCATACCATTGTGTCTTCCTTCTATTTCTACCTAAGCTTCAGTCTTTCACCAAAGAAGAGACCGCCTTCTGCTCCTCCCACCTCCACCCTCACTAAGAAAAAATACTGGTAATTTGGGGTTGGCTTGTGGCCTACAAGGCCCATTGAAGGAGCAGAAATAATTTGTCACTGTTGCCAGGGGATCTCAAGTCCCTGAAGCGAAAGGATGAAGGGAGGGGTTTGCAAGGCCTCACCCTTACGATCTATAGAGAGGTAACAGTACTTAATAGGTTTTCTTGGCCAATGAAATAAGCCAACTCAAGCTGAATTAAAAATATAAAAGAGGGGCTGGTGAGATAGCTCAGTGCGTAAGAGCACCAACTGTTCTCCCAAAGGTCATGAGTTCAAATCCCAGCAACCACATGGTGGCTCACAACCACCCGTAATGAGATCTGACGCCCTCTTCTGGTGCATCTGAAGTCAGCTACAGTGCACTTATTTATAATAATAAATAAATCTTTAAAAAATATATAAAAGGAAGTTTACTGGGGGCAGCTCTTGGGCAAGTTCACTGGACTCAAAGAAGAGAAAGAGAGATCATACAAAGAAGATGAACTCAGACAAAGAGGAAGGTGGTTAAGAGAGAGGGAGAGAGGAGGAAAGAGGGCAGGAGTAAGACAGACAGACAGACAGTGAGAGAAATCTGAGATGACTGTCAGGTCCTTTTATCTGCAGCACACACCAGCCAACAAAAAACAAATGCTAAGTCCCGGAAAGCAGGCCAGTGGAACTGCCTGCATATTAACAGGGTTAGGGTTAGGAGTCCCAGGATTGAAATATAACAGTACTTTAGTGGTACAGCCATACACATGCATACACACACAAATATATCCATTCAGTATATATATATATGTGTGTGTGTGTGTGTGTGTGTGTGTGTGTGTGTGTGTGTGTGTGTGTGAATATATATAAATCAGGGACCACTAAGATTGCTTAGTAATCTTCTCTGCATAGCTGGTTCCAGGCCAGACAGCAGCTACACAGTGATACCCTGTCTCAAAAAGGGGGATTGGGCTAAAAAAAAATTTTAAATAAATTAACAAATTGTAGCACATACTATAAAAGAAGTAAAGGAAAATTTCAGGGCCTTCAGTGGAGGGGTGGGGACAGCAATCCACCTTCAAATTTTTCTGACCCAGAATTGTTCCTGTCTAAAAGAAATGCAGGGGCAAAAATGGAGCAGAGACTGAAGGAAAGGCCACCCAGTGACCGACCCAACCTGGGATCCATCCCATGGGCAGGCACCAAACCCTGACACTATTACTACTGCTATGGTGTGCTGGCAGACAGGAGCCTAGTGTGGCCATCCTCTGGGAGGCTCTACCAGCAGCTGACTGAGATGGATATAGATACTTACAGCCAACCATTACACTGAGGTCGAGGACCCCTATGGAAGAGTTAGGAGGATTGAAGGAGCTGAAGGGGATGGCAACCCCATAAGAAGAACAACAGTGTCCAACCAACCCGGACCCCTGTGAACTCCCAGAAACTAAGCCACCAACCAGAGAGCATACATGGACTGGTCCAGGGCCCCTGGCACATATGTATGTAGCAGAGGACTTTGTCTGGCCTCAGTGGGAGAGGAAGTGTCTAATCCTGTAGAGACTTGATGTCCCAGGGAAGGGGATACCTGGGGAAGGACACCTCTCAGATACAAACGGGAAGAGGAACTCTGGGACGGGGGACGAGGGAGCAACATTTAGGATGTAAATAAATAATTTAATTTTTTAAAAAGGAAATGAAAATTGGGCTACAGGGGAGCTGACTTTGAACTTCAGATAGGCAGACAGGTGGCTGCCCTCTTGGCTTTGAATCATCCAAATTTGCTTCGAACCCAGGTTCTTGGCAGGGTTAAGTTGGCTGCAATTTCTGCTGTGCTCTTCCCTTGTTCCTGCCCATGTCTGTTTCTCTAGCTCTTCAGGCAGCCCAGAGTCTGCATGATGGCCTTCCAAGAACACTTTTTCAGCTTACCTCAGCCAGATTATGAACAGTGAAGTGCCCCAGGTCCAGAGGTGTCTCAGTCCATTTCTCTAACTATAACACAATACCCACACCAAGTAATTTATAAGTGTACTGGCTGGTTTTGTGTGTCAACTTGACACAAGTTATCACAGAGAAGGGAGCCTCCCTTGAGGAGATACCTCCATGAGATCCAGCTGTAAGGCATTTTCTCAATTAGTGATCAAGTGGGGAGGAACTAGCCCGTTGTGGATGGTGCCATCCCTGGGCCGGTCGTCTTGGGTTCTATAAGAAAGCAAGCTGAGCAAGCCAGGGGAAGCAAGCCAGTAAGCAGCATTCCTCCATGGCTTCTGCATCAGTTCCTGCCTACCCTGTGTGAGTTCCTGTCCTGACTTCCTTTGGTGATGAACAGCAATGTGGAAGTGTAAGCTGAATAAACCGTTTCCTCCCCAACTTGCTTCTTGGTCATGATGAATAGAAATCCTGACTAGGACAATAAGGAAGAGACTCTTCGTACATTCGGAGTACCCAAGGATGGGGTGTCTGCTGGGCACCTTCTTGCTGTACCATACAGTGGGGAAAAGCAGAAGTATTCACCTTTAATCAGGACCCCCACATAACTACCCTGCTCCCACGGCTGTTCATCCATTTGCACGGTTTACCTCCTCACCCTCTAAAGCCTCACTCTCAATGTGGTTGCATTGGGGTGAAACTTCAAACTCGAACTACAGAGGAGAGGGCAGGTTGAGGAGGCTGAGGCAAAGGGGTAAGGGTAGGACTGAAGAGAACTAGCTAGATAGGGTGCTCAATGGGGAAACTAGGGTGAGAGGAGATGCTCGGTTTGGGAACTGAATCCATTTTATTCTATGTAGACCTTAGCCCAGCCCCACTTAAGTTCTGAATGTTACCTGTCAAACACATTGGGGCGTGTGTGTGTGTGTGTGTGTGTGTGTGTGTGTGTGTGTGTGTGTGTGCGCATGCTCGCGCATGCATGCATGCATTCCTGTGTTGTGTTTATGTGGGTGCACATGTGTACAGGTGTGCCATTCCTCAGTCTCCTTCCACTGTTCATTTCTGGCTTGGTCTCTCCTTGGCCTGAAGTGTCTACAAATCAGACTAGCTAGTTCTAGGAATCTGCCTGTTACTGCCTACCCTCTCACCACGGAGAGCACAAGGGAGAGCCACTGTGGTTTTTTACATGGGTTTAGGGAATCAAACTTGGGTCTTTATGCTTATGAGACAAGCATTTCTACCAACTACGCCATCTTCCCAGCTAAAGGCCTTCTCTTAAAAGCCAGTTATTTCAAGGGAACAAGGCCTACATGCCATGAAAGGCTGGAGAATCTTAGAATTTAAAATAAGAGCATTTAATAGAAATGTATGTATAATGTATAACCTTTACCTAGAAGGGGGCATGGAAAACCTCTGTAACAAGCCAAAAATGTAAAGTAGCCAGTTCCAGGAACTTGGCAAACTCAGAGCCTCAGGGCTCTAGTTCCTGAAACCTGCCCCTCCTGACTGATCCACAATGAGGGCAGAACTAGGAATGAAGGTCTACTGGCTTACAAGCCTCTCCACCCCATCCACCGGTAGATGAAGATTACATTCCTAGAATGAATATGTTCCCCTCCCTAACTGAATTCCTTGGGTTGGGTCCCTCTGAAATGTTCCACTGTTTTTATGTTGTTTCCTTGGTAACTCTCTCCCCACCCCACCCCACCCCACCCCCGTTTGTGGTTTTTCCCTTTAAATACCCCTCATTTCTCGTGTTGGGGGTCAAACTCCTCTGGCCAGCATGGTCACGAGATCGACCCCGGTACCGGCCTATCCCAAGTAAACCTCATGTGATTGCAGCAAGTTCGGTCTCTCGTGAGTTATTGGGTGGTTGCGTCATCCCGAGACTTGAGTAAGGATCTCCCCAGTTCTGGGGGTCTTTCATTCACACTCTGCATGTGGAGATCAGAGAACAATTTTCTTATGAGCTGGTTTTCTCCTTCCACCATGTAAGTAAGACCCAGGGATCAAACTCTGGTTGTCAAGCTTAGCAGAAAATGCCCACTGCACACACACCATCTCATAACCCCCAGCCCCCACCCCAGATTTATGAGTTTAGGTGTTTTGTCTGCTTTAGTGCCTCTCATGGCCAACCCTTGTGTGCTATACCCGTGCATTCTTCGTGTTCCCAGGGCAGCAGGTGATAGAGGTGATGAACAGTTCAGTGCTGAGGGGAGCAATGGCAGCGGGCAGTCTCACATCTCAGGGAAGCCGACATAAAATTACCAGTATGTCATAGCAGCACTCATTTATATTTTAGTTGATGGTTGAATCTCTTACCTGTTTACATATTGTTTCAGCACCCTTAACATCTTTGTGGGGTTAAGGTCCACATGTACACAATTACATTTACATGTGTAGAAGTCAGTACATAACCTCAGATGTTCTTAAGTAACATCTCCTTCTTTCTCTATTTATTTATATTTTATTTTTTTATTTTATTTTTTTGGTTTTTTTTTTTTTTTTTTTTTTTTTTTTTTTTTTTTTTTTTTTTTTGCTTGTTTTTTGTTTTTTGTTTTTCGAGACAGAGTTTCTCTGTGTAGCCCTGTCCAGGCTGTCCTGGAACTCACTCTGTAGACCAGGCTGGCCTAGAACTCAAAAAATCCGCCTTCCTCTGCCTCCCAAGTGCTGGGATTAAAGGCATGCACCACCACTTCCTGGCTCCTTTTTTTATTTTTGAGACAAAGACAAACCTGTAATTCATTAGGTAGCCTACCTAGACTGGCTACCCAGTGAGCCCTAGGAACCAATCCCCGGCTCCCTGGCACTGGTATTGTAAGTACACATTACCAAGCCCCAATTTTTTCAATTTGTTGAGAACGTGTCCTCAAGTCTGCCAGGTGTGCTAATTAATGTTAGTTGTCAATTCAGCAAAATCTTGAATCTCCTGGAAGATCAACCTCTGACTGGGACCATTTTGGATGGTTCCATCAGTGGCCTCCGATACTAGACTGTGTAAAAGGCAGAAAGGCAGCTGAGCAATAGTATGGATCCACTTCTGTCTCCTGCTTGGGAAGGAGATGGGAGCAGCTGCTTCAAGTTCCTAATACTTGACTCCCGCACTGTGAAAGTACCTGCGACCTTAGAGCCAAGATAAACCTTAGCGATTCGGGTTGCTCTTGTCAGGATATTTTATCACCAGAAACATAAGACAAAAGCCCTAACGTTTTTCAAGGAAAGCCAAATCTTCCTCCTGTTTTCATGATAATTCTAAAAGCAACTACACCGAGCTCAAAGGTATGTAGATGCTGGGAAATCACAGCTGTTTTTGAATTTCTTCCTTTTGGGCTAGGGAGTAACAGTACAGAAGGTCAACAGGGAAGAAACGGTCTACAGGAATGCCAAAGTCACAGTTAAACCAGGCATGGCAGGAAGCACAAGCCTCTAGTTCCAGCTACTTGGAAGGCTCCCGCTGAAGGATCACTTGAGACCAGGAGTAAAACGCCAGACTGGGCAACACACCAAGATCCTGTCTCCTTCAATCATTTGAACACACATTTATAAGGATTTGTTTCACAGCTCAGAACTTACTCAAGGAAAGTTCCTCTCCAAGCCAAGAAGCACGCACAGTTCACTGAGTGTTAGCTGGGGTGCACCTCCACAGGCAGAGTACACGTTAGCATGCGCAAAACCTCAGGTTTCAATCCCAGTACTGATTAAACCAACTATGCTGGCAAAAGCCTGGAATCCCAGAGCTAGGGAGGTGGAGGCAATTAGGAGTTAGAAAACATCCAATTCCACCTGAACTCTATCGACCTATAATTAGCCAAGTCTCAATGTAAGATGCAGCTTTCCTCGGTTCTCATGGTCAGCCAACCAGGAGCAACAGAAGAGGGTTAGCTGGCACGAAGTTTCATCCTCTTTTTCATGTATACATGAGAAAGGACCTAGACCAGGAAGCATGGGTTCCAATTCCAGATGCGTGCGGGCAGTTTTCCTTAGCTATCAGGAAGATCAAGTAGCTCATCTTTGTCTAAACAACAAGTTGAAGGCCAGCACTGTATATGTGAAGACTTTTCTCAAAAAGAAAGTTACAAAAACACACAGTACAAACCCAACACAAATGCTACCTCAATTGCTATCTCCCAAACAGGAAACCTCTACAAGAGACTGCCTACAGATCCATCCGCCTTGTCACCACAGGCAAGGGGTCCTGGGACCGAAGCCCACTAACCTTCATGTCTAACCAAAAGCACACCACACAGACATCCTCCCACCTTCTTCACAGCTTCCCACTCCCATCTGACACTACAAAACTTCACTTCCTGGCTTGCTAAAAGCCAGGAGTCGAGTCCAGAGGCGATGACTCTGAAGGTGAGGTGTCACTCCCAAACTAACGCATGCATGGGTTTGAGAACTTTCACAGCTTTTGGCCTCCTCTCCCTGTGACCAGCTCTTGTCAGGTTTGCAGCTGTGAGCCTAAGGGCCAACAGAAGCCGATCCTCAGCAACCTGCACTCATAGGGTCATGAGTCAAAATCAAACTACAGGCCACGCCTACGGACCTTGACAGTGTTAATACGGCATATCCCACCTCACAGACTCTAACAGGCAAAAGCCACACAGTTCTCAGGCTGTGAAATCTCTCAACCTGAGTTTGATCCCCAGGATCTACCACTGGAAAAAACTGGCTCCTGCCAGTTGTCCTCCACAGGTACCACTGCAGCACACAAACACAAACGCAGGAAAGAGTCATGAGGTGCTACGCTGTGGGGATGACCCAGCCTATGCAATCATGATCCCACAGCATCAGCAACTGCCTACATTGGGTCTGCACAGTACAGTCGATGGACAGCCAATGAAAGAAAGCCATGTGAAAGAGAAGAAAGAAAAAGAAAGCCATGTGACCAGCTTCTTCCCTGCCTAATTGTGATCTACTTACCTATTGTAGTTGGGCTGGATATTCACATCAATGTGACACAAGGTAGAGTCATCTGAGAGGAAGAAGCCTCAATTAAGAAAATGCCTGGGCTGGAGAGATGGCTCAGTGGTTAAAAGCACTGACTGCTCTTCCAGAGGTCTTGAGTTCAATTCCCAGCAACCACATGGTGGCTTACAACTGTCTGTAATGGAATCCAATGCCCTCTCCTGGTGTCTGAAAACAGCTACAGTGTACTCACAGACATAAAATAAATAAATATATTTTTAAAAAAAAATGCCGGGTGGTGGCGGCGGCAGCTGCGCACACCTTTGATCCAAGCACTGGGAGGCAGAGGCAGGAGGATTTCTGGGTTCAAGGCCAGCCTAGTCTACAGAGTGAGTTCCAGGACAGCCAGGGCTATCCAGAGAAACTCTGTCTCAAAAAAACAAAAAAAGAAAAATGAAAGAAAGAAAAATGAAAGAAAATGCATCTAAGATCTGGCTGTAGGCTGTGGAGAGCGGTAGAGCTGGAGAGGCATTCGCCTTGACAAGATGGCGCCTACATCCGCTGTCGACTCCTGGTAAACAACTGTTTGCGCATGTGCATAGAAGTGAAAAGGCGCCAAGTCACGGCCCACCCCGGGGCGTCACATGGGGTGATGAGCAAACAGCCAATCATGGGCAGACACGCCGCGCTGTGGTGTATATAAGCAGTGCCAATTAATGGCTCGGGTCTTCCTCTTCATGATGCAATAAATGCTTGCTTTAGAAGGATCCTAGTGTCTGCGTGTCTTCTTGCTGGCGAGACGACTGCGCGGGCTACAGTAGGCAAGCCCGTAGGACATTTTCTTAATCAGTGATTGATGGGGGAAACTCCGGCCCATTGTCTGTGGGGTCACCTCTGGGCTGGTGGTCTGTAAGAAAGCAGGCTAGCAAGCCCTAAAAAGCAAACCAGTAAGCAGCACCCCCCATGGCCTTTGTATCATTTTGTGCCTCCAGGTTCCTTGCCTGACTTCCTTCAGTGATGGACTATGATGTGGAAGTGTAAGCCATATAAACCCTTTCCACCCCAACATGCTTCTGGTCATGGTGTTTCATCATAGCAAAAGAAATGTGCAGGAGGCTGGCCCCCTCAAAGTAAGACACACCCAGACACCAAGTTACCAGAACAAAGATTTATTACACTGTAGGGGCCAGCAGCCGGAGAAATGAATGCTGCATAAGCAGATAGCAAGCAGGGGGTTTGGTTTTGTTTGGTTTTGTTTTGTTTGTTTGTCTGCAGGAGTGGATTTTAAGGAGAAAGGAGGGGAAAGAGTTTGTGCTAGGGTGAGTTGGTGGACATATTAGCCAAATAACAAATTTTGATTGTTGGGCGTTGGTGGTTTTGTCTCAGAAATGAGTCGGTTGTCAGATAAAAAGAATAGACCTTGGGGGCTAGCTTTAGGGATAACATCTAAAGGTTTTTAGAAAAAGAGAGGGTGTGCCCTTCCCCCAGCCTTGAGCAGGCTAAAGAGACCTTAAGTGTTTGCCACAGTCTTCCACACCTAGGTGGGGTCTTCTGCCTTGCTGCACCTGCAATTCCTGCAGGAGCAGACTACCTCTGCCTGCTAAGTGTACTTGCAACCTACTCCAGCTGAAACCAAGGATGGGTCTGTGGGCTCGCCTCTCCCTACAGAAATACAGTGCTAAATATTAAACTTTGAGCCTTGTTCAGAAACTTTGTCTTGTCTTCATCCTTCTCTGCCCCCAGCTCCTGTCCTTTTTCATTTCCAGCCTCTCTTTCAGGAACCCAGTTCATCCATGGCTGCTGGACAGCTACCGGTGGTGCTCAGAGGAGGGGACTGAAAGCAAGTGTTGCTTGAACGAAGGGACTGAAAAACGGGAATGGGGTGGTGGGGGTGGGGGAACACAACGGGGCTGGGGGGCTGGGGGTGGGGCAACACGACTGAGAAAGGCTGTCTTGATGGAGCTCCACAGAAAATGGAAGAACTTATAGTATCCTGCACGGTAAGCAACATAAAGCATTAATGCTAGTGCTAGCCATCAATTTTATTTTTCGGAGGCTGTCACTGCAGGAGGTGCATTAAGAGAGGATACTGGCTAGACTGATCAAGTGTCGACCCTACACGGAATTCACCTAGGGGTGTGACAACACAATTGGGACAGGGGAATTCTATATTGGCATTGTCCACAGACAAGAGCTGCATCAGGTGAGAGGAGCAGGGTTTAAAATAAAATTAAATTAAATTAAAAAAAAAACAGATGTTAGAAAAATTCTTAGCTCAACATAATCCAGCTGAAAAAAAGGATCAATCTGTGAGTTCTCCGTATATAAATACAGTGCTAAATATTAAACTTTCAGCCTTGATCAGAAACTTTGTCTTGGCTTCATCCTCATTTCTCTCTCTCTCTCTCTCTCTCTCTCTCTCTCTCACACACACACACACACACACACACACACACACACACCCTCCGGCCCCCTGTCCTTTTTCATTTCCAGCCTCCCTTTCAGGTACCCAGTTCATCCATGGCTGCTAGACAGCTCCAAGAGGGAAAGGAGAAAAAGGGGGCAATTACTCAGGCCTGCAGGAGCCCTTCAAGTAAGCCTAAGACATGAGGGTGAGGCAGCCATGAGTTACAGAACAGACACAAACCTGGGAAAGGGCTAGGGTATGGGTAAAGGATGGGAGGGAGACAGAAATCAGAATACATTACATACATGTAGAAAACTCACAAATTGTTAAATAAAATGTAACTCTTGACCTAAAACCTTGTAGAACCACATCTACTGGTTTCTGTGACAGCACTGCCCACTTTTCTGCCAGCCTCCCTAAACTCTATTTCCTCTGCCTAATGGGTTTGAGTTTTTGTTTTGTTCTGGGAATAGTACATGGCCCCTGCTCACATGTAAGTCCCAGTATGTGTACCTGTGTACAGGGAGACCTGAGGAGAATGTCAAGTGTCCTGCTCTATCACTCACTTTCCCCAGAGACAGGGTCTTCCATTAAACCTGGAGTTGGCTGGCAGGCCACTCTCCCATCCATCCTGAACATCATTAGAGCAATGGGCACAGACAGCCGAATCCAGTTGGTGTTTGTTTTAACTTGGTTCGAGAAATGTGAATTCATGTCGTCATGCCTGGAGCCATACATATCCCCAGGTCCTAACTCATCAAACCAGGCACTTAGCTGAGGTTCGCCATTTCAGTCTCCATGGAGCTTGCCCACTTCTGACCAACCAGCTGGCCACTATACAGCGTCACCCCAAAACATCCAAGGGTAAGACTTTTAACTGCCAGCGGCCCCTCCAGACCATGTTCCATCCTCCAAGCCCCAGCTGAGTTAACTGCACCTTAGCCTGATTAGCCAGCCCATCATCATCCAGCCAACCAGGACGACCAGTTTTACGCACCTTCATCAGTGTGGATGTGTAGTGTAAGTGGAGAGCTTGTCTTTATTTATGCAGTGCTTACTACAGTGGCCATGACAGTTAATCTTGGTTGTCAGTTTGACTGGACCAGGGATCAGTTAACAGACAAATCTCTACATACTCTGGATCCACCAGAATATTTCCAGAGGGCTGACTAAGGGGGAAGACCCTCAGGCACCTCACAGGCAGCAGCTGCTAGCCTTCAGTCCCTGCTGGTGAGCGCGTCCCCTCTGCTGCAGCTGCTAGCCTTCAGTCCCTGCTGGTGAGCGCGTCCCCTCTGCTGCTGCTGCTGCTGCTGCTATCCTTCAGTCCCTGCTGGTGAGCGCGTCCCCTCTGCTGCTGCTGCTAGCCTTCAGTCCCTGCTGGTGAGCGCATCCCCTCTGCTGCTGCCAACTTAAGTCAGACCCTAGTGTTGTCAGCCTTCCACTGCCCACTGAAGACCAGCAGCTCTCAGGAACCCTCCAGGCCTTTCTTTGATCCAGACTTGGGGGACTAAGCCTCCACAGTGTATAGACATTCACTGGTAAACTAAGCCAATCTAATAAACCCCCTCTTATAATTTATTCCTTCCCAGAGTCCTATTCCTCTAGGGAACCTGAATACAACTAGATACTAAAAAAAAAAAAAAAAAAAAAAAAAAGACTTTAGGTTTGGGAAAAGTCCTAATGTAGGTGTGACTAGGAAGCTGCAGCTAAAAGAGGAAAATGGGTTCAGTCCCAATAAAGCAAGCTTCAGAAAGAACCCAGCCAAGCAGCCCTTCAGCCTACCCAGGAGCTAGGCTGTCTTCTAGGGCCTTTCTCTTTAAAAAAAAACCTTTTATTATAGCTAATTTAGTATTTGTATGCACATTAGTGTATAAGTCAGAGGACAACTTATAGGAGTCTATTCTCTCTTTACACCATGTGGGGTCCTGAAAATTAAACTCAGGTTATCAGGCTTGGTAGCAAGTGCCCTTCCCCACTCTCAACAAGCCCTTTTCTTTTTCAGTTTTGTTGTTTTTTATTTTAAATTATGTGTACGCACGTGTATCTATAAGGGTATGTGCATGTGGACATAACTGCCCAGGTGTTGGCAGCTGCAGCAGAGGGGATGCGCTCACCAGCAGGGACTGAAGGCTAGCAGCAGCAGCAGAGGGGACGCGCTCACCAGCAGGGACTGAAGGCTAGCAGCTGCAGCAGAGGGGATGCGGTCACCAGCAGGGACTGAAGGCTAGCAGCAGCAGCAGCAGAGGGGACGCGCTCACCAGCAGGGACTGAAGGCTAGCAGCTGCTGCCAGAGGTGCCTAAGGGTCTTTCTCCTTAGTCGGCCCTCTGGAAATACTCTGGTGGACCCAACTAGAGATGTGTCTATTAACTGATCCCTGGTCCAGTCAAACTGACAACCAAGATTAACTGTCATGGCCACTGTAGTAAGCACTGCATAAATAAAAACTATTTACAGGCAACTGAAGCACCAGACTGACATGGGTACTGGAGACCCAACTCAGATCCTCTGAAAGCTACAAACACTCTTAATTGCTGCCCTACCTAGTTTTCTAAAATTGGAAAACAGTGTTGAGGCTGGGGCTATACATCAGTTGGTAAAATGTTTGCCTAGCAAGCACAGAGCCCTGGACTTGATCCCCAGCATGACATAAACCAGGTATTATGGAACACACAAACTGGGCACTCAAGTGGTAGAGGCAGGAGGACCAGAAGTTCAAAATCACCCTCAGCTACACAGCAAACTGAAGGCCAGCCTGGGCTACAGGAGACCCTGTCTCAAAAAATAACTGACTAACTCTGGGAGCTGTGGACCTCAGTGGTAGGATGCATGTTTAGCGTTTGTGACGACTTGAGTTTAATCCACAGTCATCAAAACAGAAGATATACTGAAGCCAGAGGCAGTACTTCTTAACATCTTCCAACACCATTAATTTCCCCATGGAGGTAGCTCACACAGACATTCACTGTGCTGATGTTAAAGCCCTGGGAGTGGCTAGTGTCCTGGCTGGTGTCACCATTGCACAACAGCTCAGGCTTACCACTCCAGGCTTCTTCAGCCTCCAAGGAACATCAACAATTTGGTTCTCCACAGAGATGAAGAGTTCACATAGCAGTACACTACTTTACAAAGAGACCAAAAACAGTTTTATTGCTTTACAAGGCAGTAATGAACACAACTACTTATCACTATGACACTTCTACACTCTCCAGTAGAATCACAACACTAGAACATACTCCTTCACTTTTAAGTGCAATTTGCCCATTGCATCTGAAACTGACTTTCAAGAGTTCTGTGTGATGGCACTGACCTAGAGTCCCAGCTGCTTCACAGGCTGAGGCAAGCGGGGGCTTTAACCCAGGAGGTGGAGGTGGAGGCCAACCTAGACAGCACTGAGGGCAGGACATCACAACCTCTGTCTCTAGATAGGAAAACAGGAAACCTTTGACAAGAGCTTTAATGATACCTAGCAGAACCCACACTTAACCAACAAAGCAAGAGCCTGTGGAACCTCCTGTCTCTAACTGACCATGCGGCTGAAAAGCCTCTACCTTCCCAGACACTTTCAAGAGCCTACACCTGAACTCAGGAAATGGAGACAGAGGCGAGAGTTCCAGGCCAGCCTGGACTATCAGCAAAACCCTGTCTCAAAGGGTGAACTAACAAAAGTAGCCTAGTATCTTATTCTAACCCTGCAAAAAGAACCTTTAAGAAGGCTAGTCTACAAGTCCAACAATATACAACAATCACAGATCATTCCTCAAGACGGGAAATTAGAGTCAGTCTCCCGCCACGCTGCTGCACAATGAGGGGTTGAACCCAAGGCCTCAGACATTCGAGGAAAACAGTCACTGAAACATACCCCCAATCTTTCTGATCGGTTTTTTGTTTGTTTGGTTGGTTGGTTGGCTTTTTGTCACAGGATCTCACTCAATTAGCCAGGCTACCCCTGAAGCCTTGAATTTGCCAGCCTCCTGTCTCAACCTCCTGGGAGCACAGGCCTATACTCTCAGACCCCACTTTCCAGTTAGTCTTTAACCACGGCCTGATAAAAACCAGTGTCAAATATCCCACTGCACAAACATGAAGCCCAAACTGCTACCAAACAAGAAAGGGTGGCGCCCTTGAATACTTCCTATTACACCAGTAATGCCAGCAGCTTCCCGTCAGAGGGTGCAAAAAACTACACTATTTTTGTTGGGTTTTTTTTTTCTTCAGTTTTTTGAAGTCCTAAGATGGATCAGTGCCTCACACCAGTCAAACAAGTCTATCACTAAAAGCTAGATCACCAGTCTTGACTTTAATAATTTCAGTTCTACCCCAAGAATGGCCAGATATGAATTCTTACGCTATCTGGAAAAGAGACGGGATAGAGGAGCCCACAAAGTTTATATGGCTACCCTAAACTATACATTTTAAATGTACTGATAGAATCACAACCTGCAATTTCTTATTCCAAAACATACTGCCAATCACATGAATTTTTTAAAACCAAATTTGACTTTCTACCACACCAAACAGCACTGATTTCTCTAAGAACACACTCCTCAGTACAGATAACAAATAAATACATGAGGATGGCTTCCTACTCCCAGACCAGCTCTAGCTGGCTGCTGGGAAAAGGTCTCAGTTTGCAAATACAGCACACAGGTGTTAACTCTAGACTGGTGTAAAACTAACTGCTACGGCAGACAGGATGTAAGGTGACGTCAGAAAATAGATGCTCTAACCCAACACAAGACATCAGCACAACACTGTATCAGAGGGTCTTTCTGCCTTGTCCTTGCCGAGTGGTACTGTACAGTTCCATCTGCTCTATTTCAGTAGCAGGGAGAGAATCAGGGCCTCAAATTTCCTACGCAAAAAAATTCAACTAACTTACAAGGCTTAACATAAGATGGGGAAAATAAAGTTCCCGTGCTTGTCAACCATTCTATTCTCACACTGTATCCAGGCTACAACTGGAAACGAAGGACTAATCTGGACCTAGAAAACATCATTGTTTACTTGTGGGAGAGTCACAAGACAACAAACCTGTCAATCAATACATCAACAGTCTGGACTTTTACCAAGGGACCAACATTTACACTGTTGACAAATGGTAATACAACGACAACACAACAAGTGCACTGAAACCTCAACAAAAACCATCCATGGAAAGGTTTCTTTTCCTTTTTTCTTTCCTTTTCTTTTTTTTAATAAGATCCAAAAAGTACTTCAATTCTGATACTCACACCACACAGCTGGTTACGAAAATAAAGCGCAGTGTTTAGCAACTGGTGTGCTAACTACAGGAAGAGGCACTGTGCTAGCCCTCCCTGGCAACTGCAGAGCCAGCAGGGCCAGCCCCAGGGAAAAGCTCCTATTTTTCACCACAAGCTGCTGCTGTCTCCTTATTGAAGCCTCGGATGGAAAGGTCATAAACCACCTCCTCTACTTTCTTCACATCGTACTTCAAGCCGTCATAGCGCTTCCTCAGGGAGTCGTTTTTCAGATTGAGAAGGCGAAAACCTGAATCCAGCTCATTGATGAAAGTAGAGATGTGAAGGGGCCGGGAGTAGTCTCCAGCAGTGACACTGTTGACAGACAGCCTGGACTGCACAAGGAGAAAGAAACCGCGTACGTTACTATGTGGTCTCCCCCTCAGCATCCTCCTGCTAATCACAGCTAGAAGCTCAAATTTAAACTCCTCCACTGAACTGATGGCTGTAGTCAAGGGACTTACCTGTGAGCACATTAAAATAGAAGGCTCTCAGAAACAACGCCACCAGTACTGAGGCAATGTCTGCTACAGGTGACGGATAGAATTAGCATCTTCTGAAATCTCTCTAAATAAAGTTATGTCAACTTAAGCAAATGCCATTTTTACAGGGCAGCAGCTACTGCATAGAACAGAAAACCCGTCACAGCAATCACAGTACCTGGGATCTTTTCAAACATAGGCCAAGTGATTACCTATCTAATAATTCACTACTGAGAGTTCATCTGGCCACCTAGAATTAATAAGACAGACAGGTAAGAAGTCAAAATTAAGACAGCTGAACTGTCCTGAAGGGCCATAGGATTTCAAGACCCTACTTACAAGATCTCCTTCCCCATGAAGTCCTATCCATTCCGCCAGGCTTTCCTGAGCCACCCATTCAGTACATCTCAACACACAGTTTTCAAGACACTTCACCTAGCCACTAACAGTGTGACAGTGCTCAGGTTCAAGCTTGCTGAGCAGCTGTCTCTAACTGCTGAGCTGAGTTGGTGATACAATTTTTCAGTGGGCTTCTGTATCCCCCCTCCCTATTTCCATGTTGAGAATGTCTCAAATTTTCACTAACCAACACAGTTAAATTGTTCTCTAAAATTACTCTATGAATTAATATAGTTGTCAGAAATGTCTTGACACTTCTAAAAGAAAGGGGTAGGTATTACAATCTTTTAAATTAAAACTTCATAAACCACAACACTTGGAAGGTACAGGCAGAAGAACCAAGAGTTCAAGGTAACCCTCAGCTACATAGCTGTATAGTGATTTCAAGACCCATTTGGGTTTCAGGAAATGTGTGTCAAAAAAGGGTACTCATTAGGCCAGGAGGTGGTGCACACCTTTAATACCAGTACTCTCGAGGCAGAGGCATGTAGATTTTGGTGAATTCAAGACAGTCTGTCTACCAAGCAAATTCCAGGATAATCAGGGTTACACAGATAAACACTGTCTCAAAAAAACAAAAAAGCAACATCAAAAAATACCCACTAGTAAATGACACAGCTCCTTCCCTTAGCATCTGAACTGGCATTTTTCTGACTCTCCCATAACTGTTAACTGTGACATACACAGTGCAGTCAATGACTGCCTCATGACTGCTAGATGTAAACATAACTTTTCCTCACCTAACGTAATTATCATCTCCAAGGCTTTCTGCCTCAGTTTACTCACCTAGGCCTAGTCCTGGAAGCTGCAAGCCTCCATACAATCTACAGTATCTAGGCCTAGAATGTTTTCAACCTCTGAGACGTACTACTGAATAAGCTTGCCCTTTCTAGGTCTTCCTGAACTCTGGCTGGCTGGCTGGCTGGCTGGCTGGCTGGCTGGTCAATACAGCCGTTCTAGTTTAGACTCCTACACACTGACTGATTCAACCTAGCTTCTTTCAGCTTCTGACTGAACTGCTCTGCTTGCTCTCATCCTAACTTTGACAATCTGTTCTAATCTTCTGGCTCCTTCTCATTCTCTAGCTTATAGCTAGCTCTGACTTCACCTGAGTCTAGCCTGTTCTCTCCTTAACCCGTCTCTGGAAACTCTCCCTGTAAGCCTGCCCTTTCTCCTCTTCTGTCTCTGCATGCTCTCTCTTAGGTAGACTCTCTTGCCTCTCTGTTCTCCTGAGAGTTGGGCATAGCCTATTCTGTCAGACCTTTCTCTGATTTGTCTGCCACTCAGTTAGACATCACTTTCAAACATGGCTGCTTCCTTCAACAAACTAACTTTACCTTCAGTGTTTGGGATTAAAGGTGAGTACTAAGAGTGTGTCTATAATCCAGCCAGAGTAGCCATGTTGCCAGATTAAAATCCCTCTATAGATACAAGGCCTAAAAAGACCCCAAGACTTCTTCAGATCAGGCAGCCATTTTAAGAACGAAAAATGAAACAGAAGCAGGAAATTCAAAACAGTTCCAGGTGTGCTGGAGAGAGGTCAATTAGTAAAGTATTTGCCTTGCAAGCATTAGGACCTGAGTGTGAGCCCCAGCATCCATGTTTAAACAAAAGTTAGGCATGGTGGCTTGTACTTATAATCCCAAATTTGGGGAAATGTAGACAGGTAGAGATCTTTGAGACCTGCTGGCTAGCCCATCAGTCTAGCCTATCTGGTAAACTTCAAGCCAGAGAAACCCTGTCTCACAAGAACAAGTTTGGGCCTACAAGATGGTTCAGTGAGTAAATGGTTGCCACCAAGCCTAATGATCTGAGTTCCATCTCTAGGACCCACATGGGGGAACAAGAAAACTACTAAAATTTGTCCTGTGATCTCCACGCACACTCCAGGGTACACACATACACACACACTAAACACAACTTTTCTGTTCTAAAAAAAGATGGCCAGCACAAAGAATGTGCACTGTTGAGGCCTACCCTTCCAGCATAGCCAAAGCCACTTTGTTCCATGCCTGACCCAGAAAAATAGCTTGACTCAGAGCCACACACCCTATGTGTTCTGTATGTTCTGAGACTTGATAATCTTAAGAAATTCACAACCATAAGCTCCACTTAGGACCAATCAGAATAAAGGTCAGTTAAAACTGTTCTGTGTAGCTAACCAAAATAGCTTGGATCAGAACCAACCAACAGGCAATGCTTCCTGCACCTGCACATGAGCTCATTGTGGGTTTTTCCTTTCTAAGTTGATCCTGAAAAATGTTCCAAGTCATTGCTTTTAGCTCCCAAGTCTGAGCTACAGCCTGGATCGGTCAGTCTTGGGGTATGCACTCAATAAACCAGCCCTGTTTAACTGAGACCAGAGTCTGAGTGGTTTGTGTGGTAATTCCCGAACCCCAATATGTACTTGCACACACAGGACTACCCCGACACACATTTCTTACCAGTTCACTGGCAAGAATTAAAACTCCTGAGAGATAATCTTCAACATCCAGATGAAACCCTTTTTCCCGATCTGGTTCAACTAAAAATAAAAATAAAATAAAAAAATTGGAATAAAGGACAGTAATGATATGAAAGCAATTTAAGACAAAGAATAAACATACACATACACAAAAATCTTTTCAAGCTTGTTAGGGTATTCCCACCCTTCCCCACTCAGAGACTGCTACACTCTTCATGTCACTGCCAAGTCTGACAACCGCAGCTCAAAGCTGGGAACTGACTGGCATGATGGAAGGGGAACCAACACCCAAGCTGTCCTGAGCTCCAAGGGAGCATCACACCTTCCATGCACCCACAGAAATTATTAAATGTAATGTTTTTAAGTAGACAATGCCTAAGGAGGAACACCCAGAGTTGTCCCTCTGGCCAGACACACACATACACACACACACACACACACACACACACACCCCATGAACACACGCTCAGAGATACAAATAGTCTCTCCCTCACGAAAACCTAACCTAATGTACATGATTCTACAGAGCACAATGTACTTACTGCCAAGAATCTCTGTAACGGCCTCTCGGGTCACCAGGGTCTCTGTTTCCAAATATACCACAAAGGCTGCCAGGAAGACCAGGCGCTGAAGCACAAACCGCCAATGCTCGTGAAACCTGCAGAAAGGGCACAGCAAGTGCCAGGGTAAGAACTGCCACAAGGACACACTCAATATGGCTCATCCCAACAGCCTAAAATAGGGGTTCTCTACAAACAAAATCTTACGGGCAACCCCAATATATAAAACAGACAGAAGCAACTCAGCACTCAAATACATTAAATGGATATGGCATGAATCTGACAAGTTCAGAAGTGTGGAGTATTCACCTATAAGTATAACCAATGAGAAGCACAATCCAATTTTTTTTTAAAGATTTATTTATTATTATATATAAGTACACGGTAGCTGTCTTCAGACACACCAGAAGAGGGCGTCAGATCTCATTATGGATGGTTGTGAGCCACCATGTGGTTGCTGGGATTTCAACTCAGGACCTTCAGAAGAGCAGTAAGTGCTCTTACCCGCTGAGCCATCTCTCCAGCCCCACAATCCAATTTTTAATAAAATGAAAATTAAAACTAAAGACTATGTTTATCAATTTGACTAAAGGTTTTCAATAGTCTTAAAGACAGAAAGAAGCAACCTAAAGACTACGAATGAGGGCACAGCTGTCAGAGTGTTTAGCTTAGTACATACAAAGCCCTGGGTTCCACTCCACAGCATAACCAGGCTTGGTGGCATAAACGGATGTAATGCTAGCACTCAGAGGGTGAGATGTCCAAGACCAGTGTGGTAGTTCTGAATAGGTATGGCCCCAGACTCATGTTTGAATGCTTGTTGGCCCACAGGGAATGGCAGTATCAGGAGGTAGGGCCTTGTTGGAGGAAGTGTGTCACTGTGGGGGCAGGCTTTGAGGTCTCCTATGCTCAAGTGTGGCTGGCACACAGTCTCCTTCTGCTACCCATGAATCAAGATGTAGAATTCTCAATTCCTTCTCCAGCACCAGGTGTGCTCCAATCCACCATGTTTTCTGCCCTGATGACAATGGACTGAACCTCTGAAACTAAAAGCCAACCAAATTAAATGTTTCCCTTCTTAAGAACTGTCACTGCCGTAGAGCCAGGCAATGGCTTATCAATGCGATTCTTTGTTGTTCCTTCTACAAAGGTTTCTGCCTATGCATAAGTAATTATTCAATACCTCTATTTCTTCTTTCTTTAAACAAAAACGTAACGTTATAAATGAGCACTGTTTGTCTTACAAACCTGTAATACTGTTCGGCGGGGAACTTGGTCTTCAGGGACGTCAGATGTGTTTTTACAGTACTGAAATGTTCTCGAGCTTTCAAGCACCTCTTTGGAACTGATCATAAAAGATAACAAAATTTAATAATGAAAAACCTACCAAACTGCCAATACAGTTCTTGCTTAATAATCTATGGAGTCTATGTGGGCATTAGTTAATCAAGGACCATTATTCCTCAGCTACTTTTCCTATAAGTCCTCAGACATCAAAAATCACTGTTTCTACCTCCCACGGTAAAAAAAAAGAGCTTTACTGACTATTCTCAGATTGATAAATTCCACATCATTGCATAAATGACTTTTAGAAACTTGTAAGCTGTATATCAGAAAATAACTTCAGCTCTCTTATGTTGGCTGCATCTTACAAAGGAATCCATGTCTAACTTGACATATTAGAATCTCAACAAAGGGCTGACTATAAATACAAGCTTTAGAACGTTTATACCTGGCACTCTATTACCTAACATATAAAATATTAATATTAAAAGGCATTCAATCATTAGAAGCATTCATTAAAACACAAACACTCACATGAGCCAGTTGTAATGAAACTCACTGAAGTCTGAGGATCAGGTGAGAGGAACACAACTCAACGCCAGCCTGGCCAACAAAGCAAGGCTCCTGTTCTCTCTCGTTCTGTCTCTCTCTCTCTCTCTCTCTCTCTCTCTCTCTCTCTCTCTCTCTCTCTCTCTCTCACACACACACACACACACACACACACACACACACACACAGGAACACAGCTCAACAGCAGCCTGGCCAACAAAGCAAGGCTCCTGTTCTCTCTCTCTCTCTCCCTCTCTCCCTCTCTCTCTCTCTCTCACACACACACACATGCACGCGCCCACACACCAATAAACTATCATAGCAAAACATGTCTATTTAAACCACACTATACACACATGGAAAAGCAACCAAAATATTAAGAATATCATAAACCCTCAAAATGACCAAACCACTATTCTCCAATTTTCACTCACAAAAAAAGAAAAAAAAAGCATAATGGACATTCCTCACAATAAATGACAAAGGCATCCTCAGTATGTCCCTTTAATGGAACGTGACTTAGAATGATGTGTTAGACAAAGAAGAAAATCCTAAAAGCAAAGCAAAAAACTTACTGTCCTGAAACCCAGTGCCCTGATGGACCCCTTGAAGTAGGGTCAAAATCTCTCGAGCGGTTTGTTCTAAACTCTGTACGACTTTTCGTATTTCCTAGAGAGAATTAAAAATAAAAACCAGGTAAGGTCAGAGTAATCTTCAACACACATTCCTACAGACATTCTCCCACACCTTTATATTCAGTCCCAACTCTCAGACTTCCACCAGAAGGGATTTTTCAGGTGCGAGCCCAAACTCTTCCAGTAATTTCTTCTTGTCACAACTCAAGGAGCTGCTAAGGAGCTTCATATTCTTCAGGTAGCCATGAAAGAAAAATAGCCACCTGCTCAAAAACCCAACTGAGACACGATAAAAATGAGTAACTGACAATGTAAATGTTCTGTATAGGACAAAAACTTAAATACAAGTGGTGGCTGATTTTCACTAATTCATTTTACACACATTCTCTGAGCACATTTAGTGACGGGCATTATGCAAACATCAGAGAAGCAAGCAATCCATTCTAGCAATTTAATAAATAGGACAAGTAAGTTGTTTTTTTTTAACTTCTCACGATTTTAGGAGCTAACAGAAAAGCAGTCCTTTACGTTGTAATATCAAGATAAGGACTCTAAGTTTTGCACGTCTAAAATTTCAGCACTGAAAACGCTGAAGGCTACAGGTTCAAGTTCGAGGCCACCCAGGGCTACACATCAAGATCCTGTCTCATGCGCAAAAGGAAAACAGTCAGAGCAGAAAATAAACTAATTCCAGCAAAAGCAGATCATACAACCAAGAGTCCTCAGACAGGGCAATAGCTGGAGAACTAGATGAATAAAAAGTTACATTTGAACATACACAGTAAGTAACAAGTGTAAATAAAAGGAGAGCGGGGAAAGAGACCTTGTGAGCCACAGCAGAATCTAGATTTTTACAAATTCTATGTGGGTTGAGAAGCTACAGGAGAGCTTTTTGCTTAAAGAAAGACCGCAAGTGCTTTTAAAAAAAAAAATATATACCAGCAGCCAAGATAGAAAAGGTGTGCTGGTTAGCCACGGGCGTTAACCGAGCCTGGGACTAGAATGCTGAAATAGGAAAGGTACATGATGCTGATGCTGAGAAGTCGAATCCGGAACCAAGAGGCGGCCTAAAGTAAACCCATCGGGCCCGAAAACGAGAGACCGAGCAGGACCAGACCAATTGGCCCAGCCTGGCTAGGAAAAGAAGGGGGGAAAAAAGGAGATGGGGAGGAAGGGGGCTCGCCTCTCGGATGTCCTGCTCGGCAGCCAAAAAGCCCTGCAGCTCCACGAAGATCTCGCTCACAGACATGGCGCCGGCTGCCCTATAACCAGTCAGCACCGGAGCACCGCCGAAGAAGTACGACCCACAGACGAGAAGAAGCGGACTCGCTCGCTCGCTCGCTCGCAACGCCCGTCGCGGTCGCCGTGGGTCGCGGTCGCCGTCGCCACAGCCGCGTCCACCGGCTCTTGCGCCACGGCCGGCGCCGGGGTCTTCCCACACCCGCGGCGCGCCGGAGCCCGGGCTGCCCGCCGCGATGCCTGAGGCGCCGCGCGCACAGTCCCGGACCCCGAGGCCGGGCAGCGGGACTAAGAGCGGGGCCTCGGCTGCAGCCCGCAGGTAGGCATCTCCGGAGACAGCCCTACGCGGCCGTACGCCGGCTGATGGGCGGCTCCGGGGGAGGAGCTGGGGACTCGCAGGGAGACGTCCAGGAAAACAGCCGGGATACGGCGTGGGGCGGGGGGAGGGAGCCTCAGCGACACGTGGCCGGTAGAGGGTGGGGCCGGTGAGTGGCGCGGTTTGCTTAGCCACTCTCATACCTGTGTGCTTCAGTCAAGGGAGGAGAAGTTAAGACTTTCGCGTGCTGCTCAACAAAAGAGCATGCATGGACTGAATGTGAAAGGCTGTTGAAAGAATGTAATCCGATAAATAAAAAAATAATAAAAGGGGCTGGAGAAATAGCTCAGAGGTTAAGAGCACTGAGTGCTCTTCCAAAGGTCCTGAGAGTTCAAATCCCCAGCAACCACAGGGTGGCTCACAACCATCTGTACAGCTACAGTGTACTCATAATCATAAAAAATAAATGAAATAAATTTTAAAAAAAACTCACTATCTGCGGGGCGGTGGTGGCGCACGCCTTTAATCCCAGCACTTGGGAGGCAGAGGCAGGAGGATTTCTGAGTTCGAGGCCAGCCTGGTATACAGAGTGAGTTCCAGGACAGCCAGGGCTACACAGAGAAACCCTGTCTAGAAAAACCAAAATAATAATAATAATAATAATAATAATAATAATAATAATAATAATAATAATAATAATAACAATAATAATAATAATAATAATAATAATAAAGACTATAGTTTAAATAACTATTGATGAATACAAATATTATCTTCGGGGCTGGAGAGATGGCTCAGTGGTTAAGAGCATTGACTGCTCTTCCAGAGGTTCAATTCCCAGCAACCACATGGTGGCTCACAACCATCCATAATGGGAACTAATGCCCTCTTCTGGAACTAATGTCTGAAGACAGCTACAGTGTAGTCATATACATAAAATACATAAATCTTTTAAAATATATATTATCTTCAAAAAAGCCTGTTAGTGTAACCTTCAACAGAGGAATACACTTCAGCTGTGAAAGTGCTTTGGGGCTTTGAAGTCTGCCTGACAAGATCTGCCTGGCCACTGTCCTATCTTCCCAATGAGTATCTTGAAAATCTGGCCTTGAGCAGTCTTGAAGAGGCCAGAATTCACCTCATAGCTCCCGCCAGCTGCTTCTCCACCTGATCAGCCAGTCCACTTTGTGAACAAGCTTGGATGGAGTACTGCGAGTTATTTCTTTGAAAGATGCCATAGTGGAGTAGAGAACTCTTAGCCATTTGAAAGGGAGAAAGGTTGACAGGGTTGTTAGCAGTTCAAGGTTCTGTCACCAAGACAGGCAGTCTGATGGAAGGAAAGAGCCAACCCCCACGAGTTGTCCTCTTCAAACACACACACATACACTCACACACACACACCAAGTAAATAAATGTCTAATCTTTGGAGGACACTCTCTACTCTCCCTCAGCCCGGATTTTAACATCAAAAGAACCATTCTTCTTTGAAGGAGCAAGAACTAGCCAAGACACCCACTTGGACAGGAACTGTTTTTGATCATGTTCTGGACCCAGCTGCCTCATAACTTAGATAGGAAGGAATATTCTAAGTGTCTTTTACCTTTCTTTGGAAGCTCTCACTGGAATTTAGATACCTTGCTGAAGCCCGGGAGAAGGGCTTCTCTATTCCAACAGCCAGTCTCTTGTTTTGGGTTCTTCTGTTTTGCTTTGGTAAAGAATGTGTTAGATCTCAAAGAGACACATCTCAGAAACTTTGGCTCCTCCAGCACTTCTCACCAGCCCCCTACCCTAAACCTCTCCCTCCCAGAGCCTGGGCTTCAGCTTCTCTTCCCCTAGTTTCTCCTCCCTATCAAACAGCCATGTGACTACACACTCTCTTCGTCTCCTGGTCCCTGCACCTCCTCTTCTGTTCCTCTCTTGCTCTCCCCACCTCTATCTCCTCTTGTTCTCACCTTCATATCTACAATAATCCCTTCTCAACCATACCTTGGAGCAGCCACATCCTTGTTTTTCATTCATTAGGGTATTAACTAGGCTGGTGTTTAACTCATTATGTAGCTAAGGATGCCATGAACTTCCCATGGATCCCGCTCTTCCCGCCTCCACCTCCCCAATGCTGGGATGACAAGCATGGACCACCAGGCTCAGCTTTACATCATCACTTGACCAAATTCCCATGGTGGCTATTTTTTTCAAGTACCTTTTGAGAAAGCTTCCAAAACTCCAAGTTCAAGATGTGCTCAACGAGAGGCGGTGGCTCCAGCACCAACATTTAAGAAGAGTGGGAGTGGCTTGCCGGGCGGCAGAGGAAGGCAGATTTCTGAGTTCGAGGCCAGCCTGGTCTACAGAGTGAGTTCCAGGACAGCCAGGGCTACACAGAGAAACCCTGTCTCGAAAAAAACCAAACAAACAAAAAAGAAGAAGGAGAAGGAGAAGGAGGAGGAGGAGGAGGAGGAGGAGGAGGAGAAGGAGAAGGAGAAGAAGAAGAAGAAGAAGAAGAAGAAGAAGAAGAAGAGTGGCTTGTGGGTGGTAGGAGCATCCTACATCCACTCTCAAATCGACTCTCAAAAGTTCTTTTCTGATTGACAAGTAAAATGTAAAAATGAAAAGTTTATTTTGAAGTTAACTCTTTTATTCTTAACTTTTCAATTATTCCTATTTATTTACTGTGTATGTGTTTGGTTTGTATGGGCCTGTGTGGAGGTCAGAGGACAACAGAAGTCAGTTTCCTGTTTCTACCATATGAAACCTGGAGTTCATACCCAGGTCATCAGGCTTGGAAGCAAATGTTTTTAACCCCACTAAAATACTACCATTACACTGTCTGGAAACGGAAGGAAAGAAAACTGACTTAGAAAATAAATTCCCAAACCTGCTATGGTGGCACACGTTTTTAGTCCCAGCACTCGGGAGGTTGAAGCAGGCAGATCTCTGAGTTTTAGGCCATCCTGGTCTGCAAAATGAGTCTTTGAAAGTCAGGGCTGTTACACAGAAAAAACATGTCTCAAAAAACAAAATAATAATAATAGTAATAATAATAATAATAATAATAATAATAATAATAATGATGATGATGATGATGATGATGATGATAGTAATAGTAATAGTAATAGAAAATGAACTTCCAAGTAGACCAGATTTATTGCAGGTGGGAGGAGCTTGTTTAAGTAATTATGAAAACACTAAGGTGCAGCAGTAGAACTGAATGGTGGAAAATTCAAAGTTACCTTAGATTAAAGCCCCCAAAATGCCATCCATTTGGATCCACAGGACAGCCTTACTAATGAGCAAATAATAACTGCTCTCACTACATAGAAATCAACCCTCACAGCGCAAAGCATGAAGGCTGCATCTGCTTGTAAGCTAAGCACTTGGGAAGCAAGAAGATCACGAGTTCAAGGGCAGCCTAGGATAACACACAAACCCATGTGTTCAAAGTCGAACAGAACCGTTGCTGTCTGGGAGCAGCCTACATCAGCCATACACCAGTTTGACCATGAATCCCTGCTATAACTTGGGTCTGGAATTTTCTGTGAAGGACTGTGTGTTGAAATCATTATCCTGTGCTCAAGGAGCTAGTGGAAGCAATGGAAATTTTATGAGATGGGACATAATAGGAGATCCTAAGTCCCTGTCATTGGAGGTGTTTCCCTAGTGGTATTGTGGGACTCTGGTTCCTTCCATGTTCCTTATTCACTCTCCTTCCTTCCTTTCTCCCTTCTTTACTGTCCTTTTAGGGCTCACATAGGCCAGGATGGCTCCAAACTTGCCATGTACCTAAGGATGACCCTGCATTTCTGATCTTCCTATCTTCCCCTCCCAAGGATCAAGATTGCAACCCTGGAGCACTGTGCTTCCTCTTCCTTCCCTTCCCCCCTCCATCTTCCCTCCTCACTCTTTCTTTGACAAGATCTTGCTTTATAGCTCAAACTGGCCTGCGTGTAGATCACATTGACATTGAACTCAGCGTCCTTCTGTCTCAGCATCCTGAGTAGCACGGCTCCATGCGACATACTTAGGTCCTCTTCCTTTGTTCACCACCCAGTGGTAAAGGGAGCTGCTTTGCTCCACGACGTGGTTTATGAAGATGTGCTCCCTCACCACGGGTTCAAAGTAACAAAGCTAACACGCTGTGGACTGGACCTCTCTGAACTGTGAGCCAAAATTGCCCCCTTTCTATCCACAGCTCCATAGCGCCAATGTTTACTATGGCAACGCTAAGCAGTCTGCAAAACAACTTGGGCCAGCAACAGGAAAGACCACAGCATAGCTGTGCCAGCACCATCACTTTCTCAGTCAAGAGCGGCCAACGTCTAACAGACTGTGAAGAGCGGCCAACGTCTAACAGACCCAACCAACCCTCATTGGCAACAACGACGAGTTGCTTGTTGAACTGGACAAGGCCAGGATTCCTTGTGGACACAGGAAGAGTCCTGAGGACTTGACACTGTGCCATGCTGTATTCAGCATCTTGTCCCTCAGAACCTTGTCAAGATTGCATCCCCCACTCCTCCTGCAGCTATTGCCCAAAGAGGATACAGTACCTCAAGGCCTCCGGACACAGAGACCTCAATACACAGCAGATTCACTACTTCAAAGTCAAAGTTTATTTTTTGTTGAATGTTATCCCAGCATTTAGGAGTCAAAAGCAAATCTCTGAGTTCAAGGCTAGCACGGTTATAGAATGACTTTTAGGACAGTAAGAAGTACACAGAGAAACACTGTACAGAAAAACAAAACAACAAAATGTTTTGAGACAAGGTCTTGATCTGTCACCCTGGCTGGCCTGGGATTTGCTAAGTAGACCAAGCTGGTATGAAATTCAGAGATCCGATTCCCAAATTCTATGATACATACATGTGACATCACATCTGAGACCTAATTTTTTAGAACTTTTTTACTCTTTCTCTCCCTATCTTGTGGGAAGCCCTGCTGTGCTCTCGGAGATTCTCAAACCGAAACTACAAGTTGACAGCTAGTCTCTGCGCGCTGGGGGGTTGGAGCCCATGCAAATGACTCAAGAACCAGATACCTGTTTCTTTCGAAGCCGTGATTCTTTGATCTTTCTTCCCCTTCCTGGATTCCTTTGTATCCATACTGAGCTTTGATGTCTTATTATCACCTAAATGCCAATTGCTTACCTGTGATGCCTTTGAGTATAAATCCTCTCCCGTCATTAAGTAAAGTGCACCTTGATGAGAAACGTCTCTTGGTGTGTGCGTCCTTTTCTCTGCTTTCCCCATACTGCAGGTCTCCCACATTCCCGGTTCGTGGAAACCCACGCTAGTAGGAAGCTGCTGGTCGGTATCCTACACTATCTTAGTTAGGGTTTCTTTTTCTTTTTTTTTTTTTAATTTTATTTATTTATTTATTATATGTAAGTACACTGTTGCTGTCCTCAGACACACCAGAAGAAGCTGTCAGATCTCAATACAGATGGTTGTGAGCCACCATGTGGTTGCTGGGATTTGAACTCAGGACCTTCGGAAGAGCAGTCAGTGCTTAGCCACTGAGCCATCTCGCCAGCCCCCCTTAGTTAGGGTTTCTATCGCTGTGAAATGACACTATGATCAAGGCAACTCTTAAAAGGAAAACATTTGCTGGGCGGTGATGGCGCACGCCTTTAATCCCAGCACTTGGGAGGCAGAGGCAGGCAAATTTCTGAGTTCAAGGCCAGCCTGGCCTACAGAGTGAGTTCCAGGACAGTCAGGGCTACTCAGAGAAACCCTGTCTCGAAAAAAACCAACCAACCAACCAAACAAACAAACAAAAACCATTTCATTGGGGCTGGCTTACTGTTTCAGGGGCTTAGTCCATTATTGTTATGCCCAGTTTGCAAGACCCCCAAGAGACCACCAGTGACCACAATTCCAATGCAAGCCCACAGGAGTCTTTATTTGAGTTCAGACTCAGGCCACAACCCTCCCTGAGCAACAGGTTAGGAAAGTGACACGCTAATCTAGGGGCTTGGGGAAAAAATATAGGGAAAATTTGAAAGCTGGGGCTTCTGAGCCTTGGCATTACATAATGGAATAAATGGGTAAAGAGATTTTTTTTTCTATTCATATGCAATTTTTATTGGATATTATATTTGCATTTCAAATGTTATCCCATTTCCTGCTTTACCCCCTGGAAAGCCCCCTACCCCATCCCCCCTTCCCCTGCTTGTATAAGGGTGGTCCCCGACCAGCCCACCCAATGCCTCCTCCCCACCCTCGAATTCCACTACACTGGGGCAATGAGCCTTCACAGGACCAAGGGCCTCTCCTCCCATTGATCAAGGCCATCCTCTCCTACATATGTGGCTGGAACCATGGGTCCCTCCATGTGTACTCCTTGATTGGTGGTTTAGTCCCTGGGAGCGCAGGGGTTCTGGTTGGTTCATATTGTTGTTCTTCCTATGGGGTTGCAAACCCCTTCAGCTCCTTCACACCTTTCTCTAACTCCTCCAATGGTTGGCCGAGAGCATCTGCCTCTGTATTTGTCAGGCTCTGGCAAAGCCTCTCAGGAGACACCTAAATCAGGCTTCTGTCAGCATGCATTTCTACGCATCCACAATAGTGTCTGGGTTTGGAGACATGTATGGAATGGATGCCCAGGTGGGGCAGTCTGTGAATGCTCTTTCCTTCAGTCTCTCCTCCACACTTTGTCTCCATATTTCCTCCCATGAGTATTTCGTTCCCCCCTCCTAAGAAGGACTGAAGCATCCACATTTTGGTCTTCCTTCATCTTGAGCTTCATGTGGTATGTGAATTGTATCTTGGGTATTGAGAGTTTGGGGGCTGATATCGGCCGATCAGTGAGTGCAGACCATGTGTGTTCTTTTGTGACTGGGTTACCTCACTCTGGATGATAATTTCTAGTTCCATCCATTTGCCTAAGAATTTCATGAATTCATTGTTTTTAATAGCTCCATTATGTAATTGTACCACATTTTCTGTATCCATTCCTCTGTTGAGGGACATCTGGGTTCTTTCCAGGTTCTGGCTATTATAAATAAGGCTGCTATGAACATAGTGGAGTATGTGCCCTTGTTATATGTTAGAGCATCTTTTGGGTATATGCCCTGGAGTGGTATAGCTGGGTCCTCAGGTACTATGTCCAATTTCTGGAGGAACCGCCAGACTGATTTCCAGAGTGGTTGTACCAGATCGCAATCCCACTAACAATGGAGGAATGTTCCTCGTTCTCCACATCCTCCCCAGCATCTGCTGCCACCTGAGTTTTTTATCTTAGCCATTCTGACTGGTATGAGGTAGAATCTCAATGTTGTTTTGATTTGTATTTCCCTGATGACTAAGGATACTGAACATTTCTTTAGGTGCTTCTCAGCCATTCTGTATTCCTCAGTTGAGAATTCTTTGTCTAGCTCTGTACCCCATTTTTAATAGGGTTATTTGATTTTCTGGAGTCTAACTTCTTGAGTTCTTTGTATATATTGAATATTAGCCCACTATCAGATATAGGGTTGGTAAAGATCTTTTCCCAGTCTGTTGGTTGCCATTTTGTCCTATTGACAGTGTTCTTTGCCTTAAAGAAGCTTTGCAATTTTATGAGGTCCCATTTGTCAATTCTTAATCTTAGAGTATAAGCCATTGGTGTTCTCTTCAGGAAAATTTCCCCTGTGCCCATGTGTTCAAGGTTCTTCCCCACTTTCTTTTCTATAAGTTTCGGTGTATCTGGTTTTATGTGGAGGTCCTTGATCCACTTGGACTTGAGCTTTGTACAAGGACATAAGAATGGATTGATCTGCATTCTTCTATATGCTGACCTTTAGTTGAACCAGCACCATTTGCTGAAAATACTGTCTTTTTTCCACTGGATGGTTTTCGTTTCTTTGTCAAATATCAAGTGACCACAGGTGTGTGTGTTCATTTCTGAGTCTTCAATTCTATTCCATTGATCTTTCTGCCTGTCTTTGTACCAATACCATACAGTTTTTATCACTATTGCTCTGTAACATAGCTTGAGATCAGGGATGGTGATTCCCCCAGAAGTTCTTTTATTGTTGGGAATAGTTTTCACTATCCTGGGTTTTTGGTTATTCCAAATGAATTTGCAAATTGCTCTTTCTAACTCTATGAAGAATTGAGTTGGAATTTTGATGGGGATTACATTGAATCTGTAGATCACTTTTGGCAAGATGGTCACTTTTACTATATTAATCCTGCCAATCCATGAGCATGGGAGATCTTTCCATCTTCTGAGATCTTCTTCAATTTCCTTCTTCAGAGACTTAAAGCTCTTGTCATATAGAACTTTCACTTGCTTGGTTAGAGTCACACCAAGGTATTTTATATTATTTGTGACTATTGTGAAGGGTGTAGTTTCCTTAATTTCTTCCTCAACCTGTTTATCCTTTAAGTAGAGAGGAAGGACACTGATTTGTTTGAGTTAGTTTTATATCCAGCCACTTTGCTGAAGTTGTTTGTCAGGTTTAGGAGTTCTCTGGTGGGATTCTGGGGTTATTGGGCCCTATTTGGCCCTGGTTTGGGCCTTGAGGAGAAACCTGAGCCTGGCTTGAGTTTTGTATACTGTCTCAGTCGCTTCCATACTGGAGTGACTCAGCACGACCTGCTTAAGCCTAACTTTGCCTAGCTTTTGCTGAAGTAGAGTAACTGTTGGCTCTGTTAGTCAACCCATACCCTTGGTCAACTTTCCCCTCTCCCTGTGTCATCTCACCTCAGCAGAAAACTCTGCCTCCTCTCTCAGCCCTTTATAAAGAAAACATTGATACATTAAAATGAGTTCCTTCTTTGACAGACTCACGACTTGGGGTGGTTATTCTCCGGAGGCAGGAAATCCGAGCCTCTCTCTCTCTCTCTCTCTCTCTCTCTCTCTCTCTCTCTCTCTCTCTCTCTCTCCTGGCTCTGCGGGGCAAGAGCCTGCCCGGCAAGGGGTCACTTAAGGCAGCCTTATCTAGTCTCTGATTTTAGTGGGATTGCTTCAAGTTTCCATTTAGTTTGATGTTGCCTGCTGCTTTGCTGTATATTGCTTTTAATATGTTTAGCTATGGGCCTTAAATTCCTCATCTTTCCAAGACTTTTACCATGAAGTGATGTTGAATTTTGTCGAATAGTTTTTCACCATCTAATGAAATGATCATGTGGTTTTTTTCTTTGAGTTTGTTTATATAGTGGATTATGTTGATGGATTTTCATATATTGAACAATCCCTGCATCCCTGGGATGAAGCCTACTTGATCTTGGTGAATGATTGTTTGATGTGTTCTTGGATTCAGTTTTCGAGAATTTTATTGAGTATTTTTGCATCGATGTTCATAAGGTAAATTGGTCTGACATTCTCTTTCTTTGTTGGATCTTTATGTGTGGTTTATGTAAAAGCGTAATTGTGGCTTCAAATAAAAAATTGGCCAAAAAAAGAAAAAGAAAAAGAAAAAAGCCAGGTGGTGGTGGTGCACGCCTTTAATCCCAGCACTTGGGAGGCAGAGGCAGGAAGATTTCTGAGTTCGAGGCCAGCCTGGTCTACAGAGTGAGTTCCAGAACAGCCAGAGCTATACAGAGAAACCCTGTCTCGAAAAACAAAACAAAACAAAAACAAAAACAAAATTGGGGAGTGTTCCTTCTGTTTCTATTTTGTGGAGTAGTTTGAAGAGGTCTTTGAATGTCTGATGGAATTCTGTACTATACCCATCTTGTCAGAGACTTTTTGGTTGGGAGATTTTTTTTTTCTTTTTTGGTTTTTTAAAACAGGGTTTCTCTGTGTAGCCCTGGCTGTCCTGAAACTCACTCTGTAGACCAGGTTGGCCTCAAACTCAGAAATCCACCTGCCTCTGCCTCCCAAGTGCTGAAATTAAAGGAGTGCACCACCATCGCCTGGCTGGTTGGGAGACTTTTAATGACTGTATCTATTTCTTTAGGGCTTATAGGACTGTTTAAATCATTTATCTGATCCTGATTTAACTTTGGCACCTAGTATCTGCCCAGAAAATTGTCCATTTCATCCAGACTTTCCAATTTGGTTGAGTATAGGCTTTTGTAGTAGGATCTGATGGTTTTTTAAATTTCCTCCATTTCCATTGGTATGCCTCCTTTTTCAGTTCTGATCTTATTAATTTGCATACTATCTCTGTGCCCTCTAGTTTGTCTGGCCAAGGGTTTATCTATCTTGTTGATTTTTCTCAAAGAACCAGCTCCTGGTTTTTTGTTTTTGGGTTTTTTTAAGATTTATTTATTCTGTAGCTGTCTTCAGACACACCAGAAGAGGGCACCAGATCTCATTACAGATGGTTGTGAGCCACCATGTGGTTGCTGGGATCCGAACTCAGGACCTTTGGAAGAGCAGTCAGTGGTCTTACCCGCTGAGCCATCTCTCCAAACCCAAGCTCCTAGTTTTGTTGATTCTTTGTATAGTTCTTTTTGATTCTACTTGGTTGATTTCAGTCCTGAGTTTGATTATTTTCTGCAGTCTACTCCTCTTGGGTGTATTTGCTTCTTTTTGTTCTAGAGCTTTCAGGTGTGCTGTCAAGCTGCTAGTGTATGCTCTCTCCAGTTTCTTTTTGGAGGCACTCAGAGCTATGAGTTTTCCTCTTATCAGTGCTTTCATTTTGTCCCATAAGTTTTGGTATGATGTGCCTTCACTTTCATTAAATTCTAAAACGTCTTTAATTTCTTTCTTTAGTTCTTAGTTGACCAAGTAATCATTTAGTAGAGTGTTGTTCAGCTTCCATGTATATGTGTGCTTTCCATTGTTTTTGTTGGTACTTAAGATCAGCCTTAATCTGTGGTGATCTGATAGGATGCATGGGATTATTTCAATCTTCTTGTATCTGTTGAGGCCTCTTTTGTGACTGATTATATGGTCAAATTTGGAGAAGGTACCGTGAGGAGCTGAGAAGAAGGTATATTCTTTTGATTTAGGATGAAATGTTCTACAGATATCTGTTAAATCCATTTGGTTCATAACTTCTGTTAGTCTCACTGTGTCTCTGTACAGTTTCTGTTTCCATGATCTGTCCATTGCTGAGAGTGGGGTATTGAAATCTTCCACTAGCTGGGCAGTGGTGGCACATGCCTTTAATCCCAGCACTCGGGAGGCAGAGGCAGGTGGATTTCTGAGTTCGAGGCCAGCCTGGTCTACAGAGTGAGGTCCAGGACAGCCAGGGCTATACAGAGAAACCCTGTCTCGGAAAAAAAAACAAAAAAAAACAAAAACAAAAAACAAAAAAAAAACCAGAAATCTCCCACTATTATTGTGGTTGCATGTGTGCTTTGAACTTTAGTAAGCTGTCTTTTATGAATGTGGTTGCCCTTGCATTTTGAGCATAGAGGTTCAGAATTGAGAGTTCATCTTGGTAGATTTTTTTTCCTTTGACAAGTATGAAGTGTCCTTCCTTATCTTTTTTGATGACTTTGGATTGAAAATCAATTTTATTTGATATTAGAATGGCTACTCCAGCTTGTTTCTTGGAACCATTTGCTTGGAAAACTTTTTTCCAGCTTTTAACTCTGAGGTAGTGTCTGTCTTTGTCACTGAGGTGCATTTCCTGTATGCAGCAAAATGCTGGGTCCTATTTACATATCCAATTTATTAGTCTATGTCTTTTTATTGGGGAATTGAGTACATTGATATTAAGAGATATTAAGGAGAAGTCATTGTTGCTCTCTGTTATTTTTGTTGTTAGAGGTGGAATTATGGTTGTGTGACTATCTTCTTTTGGGCTTGTTGAAAGAAGATTACTTTCTTGCTTTTTCTTCAGTGTAGTTTCCCTCCTTGTGTTGGAGTTTTCCATCTATCATCCTTTATAGGGATGGATTTGTGGAAAGATATTGTACAAATTTGGTTTTGTCATGGAATATCTTGGTTTCTCCAACTATGGTAATTGAGAGTTTTGCTGGGTATAGTAGCCTGGGCTGGCATTTGTGTTCTTGTAGGGTCTGTATGACATCTGTCCAGGATCTTCTAGCTTTCATAGTCTCTGGTGGGAAATCTGTCATAATTCTGATAGGTCTGCCTTTATATGTTACTTGACCTTTTCCCTTACTGCTTTTAAAATTCATTCTTTGTTTAGTGCATTTGGTGTTTTGATTATTATGTGACA
>NW_022196891.1:14692452-14697083 GCF_008632895.1 Mastomys coucha
ATGTGACAGGAGGAATTTCTTTTCTGGTCCAGTCTATTTGGAGTTCTGAAGGCTTCTTGTATGTTCATCAGCATCACTTTCTTTAGGTTAGGGAAGTTTTATTTTATAATTTTGTTGAAGATATTTACTGGCCTTTTAAGGTGGGAGTCTTCACTCTCTTCCATACCTATTATCCTTAGGTTTGGTCTTCTCATTGTGTCCTGGATTTCCTGGATGTTTTGGATGAGGAGCTTTTTGCTTTTTGTATTTTCCTTGATTGTTGTGTCAATGTTTTCTATGGTCTCTTTTGCCCCTGAGATTCTCTCTTCTATCTCTTGTATTCTGTTGGTGATGCTTGCATCTATGACTCCTGATTTCTTTCCTAGGTTTTGTATCTCCAGGGTTGTCTCTCTTTCTGATGTCTTTATCATTTCTAGTTCCATTTTTAGATCCCAGATGGTTTTGTTCAATTCTTTCACCTGTTTAGTTGTGTTTTCCTGTAATTCTTTAAGGGATTTTTGTGTTTCCTCTTTAAGGGCTTCTAGCTGTTTACCTGTCTTCTCCTGTATTTCTTTGAGGGAGTTATTTATGCTCTTCTTAAAGTCTTCTATCATCATCATGAGAAGTGATTTTAGATTAGAATCTTGCTTTTCCGGTGTGATGGTGTATCCAGGACTTGCTATGGTGGGAGAATTGGGTTCTGATGATGTCAAGAGACCTTGGTTTGTGTTGTATATTTTCTTGTGCTTGCCCCTTGCCATCTGGTTATCTCTAGTCCTACATACCCTTGCTGTCTCTGACTGAAGCCTGTCCCTCCTGTGATCCTGGTTGTGTCAGAACTCCTCAGAGTCCAGCTGTCTCTGTGATCCTGTGATTCTGGGATGCTGTGATCCTGAGATCCTGGGTGTGTCAGAGCTCCTGGGAGTCTAGCTGCCTCTGGGATCCTGAAATCCTGGTGTGACCAAGCTCCTGAGATCCTGTGATCCTGGTTGTGTTAGAGCACCTGGGATTTGAGCTTCTTCTGGGTGCTGTGGGACTAGGTGAGAAGCTAGTGCCCAAGGTCTGCTCAGATTCCCCAGCTCAGACCAGGAGAGGGGTAAAGGACTGTTAACCTTCAAACTGATAGTGTTTGTTCAGACAATAAGGAGAGAGCACACATCTGAAAAGGGCCATCTTTGACCTGGGAATGATTAACTCATCCCATTATCACGACCAGTTTTCCTGTTGTAGCAACCTGGTCACATCTGTTATGTCTAAAATTTTCGACTGCTGGGAATGCTTGGTGATCTCTTTCCCAAAGCTTAAGGGTGGGGGCTCTCCCAAGGACAGCAGACAAAAGCTTTCTGCTTTCTCCAAGGACAGCGGGTTAAAATCGAGTTTAGAGGACAAGATGGAATCTGAACTGCAGCTTCTTGTCTCTTCATTATCATCAGGGCAGCGTGCAGGCAGACATGGTGCTGAAGCAGGAGCTAGCAGTTCTACATCTTGATCCAAACGCAGCAGAAGGAGACTGTGACACTGAGTGTGGCTTGAGCTTATATGAGACCTCAAATCCCCGCTCCACAGCAACATACTTCTTCCAATAAGCCCACACCTCCTAATAGTGCTATTCCCTAGGGGCCAAGCATTCAAACATTTGAGTCTATGGGGGAGGGCATACCTATTCACACCACCTCTCTTCTTCTTGTTTGTGAGCACACACACACACACACACACACACACACACACACACACACACACACGGAGACTAGTAGAGGGCATCAATTGGGTGGGTGCTGGTAGCCAAGCCCTCTTAACTACTCAGGCAGCTCTCCCTTTTTAATATTTTATTTCTACTCTAATTATTTAGTTTGTGTGTGAGTGCATGAGTGTGCACACGCCTATGTGTGTGTGCACTTGATCTCTCCTACCATGTGGATCCTGGGGCTTGAAGTCAGGTAGTCCGGCTTGGCAACAAGCCCCCCACCCACTGAACCATCTCGATGGCCAAGGTTTATTTTCTGTACCATGTGTATAAGGAAGGATGTGTGCGTATAGCCCGTTTTTGTGAGTGGGAGGTACGTACATATGTGAGCCTGTGTGCAGTGTGGTGGAGGTCAGAGATTGCCACTAGCTGTCTTGATCCATAGCTTCCTACTTCCGTTTTTAAGACAAGGACTTTTTGGTGAACCTGGTGCTCAGCAGTTGGATAGACTGGCCTGTCAGCAATTATGGGCATGTACCTGTCTTTGTGCTTTCCATGCTGGGGTAACAGGTACATGCCATCTCGTCTACTTTCCCATGGATGCTGGACATGGGAACTCAGCTCTTAGTGCTTGGACAGCCAGCACTTTGCCCACTGACCATCTCTCCAGGTCCTGGTCTAGATTTGTTTGTGGCTGCCTTCCTGTCCAATGACTTCTGAATAGAAGGCTGGCCTTGCTTCCATCATTTCCTGGTGGTACCACCTGGAGCAGAACCTAGTTTTCAGAATTCTTGACTTTTTTTTTTTTTTTCCAATTTCTCCAGGAAGGTCTCCTCTGATTTTGGAAAGATGGATTCAAAACCCTTTTCTTCCTTCCTGCTACTAAGTATTGATAAAGGTAAGAACCATGGGGGTCTGCAAGGACGTACTGAAAGTCTGAGTATGCAGAGCATGCAGGGTCCACACAGCTTAAGACACTGCATGAGCCGGGCGGTGGTGGCGCAAGCCTTGAATCCCAGCACTTGGGAGGCAGAGACAGGAGGATTTCTGAGTTCAAGGCCAGCCCGGTCTACAGAGTGAGTTCCAGGACAGCCAAGGCTACTCAGAAACCCTGTCTCGAAGAAGAAAAAAAAAAGACACTGCATGAAAGTACCAGGTGTGTGGTTTACTCCTGTCATCCCAGTATTTGGAACCTTAAGGCAGGAGGATCATCACAAGTTCCAGGCCAGCCTAGGATACAAAAGAAGACCCTGTCTCAAACACCTTTTTGTTGTTGTTGTTTGTTTGTTTTTGTTTGTTTTTAGAGACAGGGTTTCTCTGTGTATCCCTGTATAGCTTTTTAAAACCGGGTTTCTCTGGGCTGGTTAGGTGACCCCGTGGTTAAAATACTTGCCGCTCTTGCAGACGACTCAAGTTCCCAAAACCCTTGCAGCAGCTCACAGTTATCTGCAACTGCAGGTTCAGGGAAATCTGACTCCTTCTTCTGCTTCCCCCTGGGCATCAGGCAGGCACATCAGGGAGGGTGGTAGTGGGTGGGGAGGTTGGCCACTGAAGCTCCTCAGGCAAGGGAAGGGCCTGGCCACTTACCTGCTTGAGTGTTTACAAAGTTTACCAAAGGAGTCCAGGGCAGGGAAGGCTTTTCCGGTGGCTCGTTGGCGTGAACAGGCGCGGCTAACGTTTGGGACTTTAAATTTGTTTTTCAGTCCTTGGAACCCAGGCTGTCTTCGAACTATGTATATGAGAATGGCTCTGAATTCCTGATCCTCCTGCCTCCACGCTCCAGGTGTTGAGATTACAGAGCGGGGAGGGGAAGGGCGCTAGTCACAGTTTATGTGGCGCTGGGTTTCGAACCTAAGACTTAGAGCATGCTCAGCAAGCTCTTCACCGACTGAGCCACAGCCTCTGCCCTCGGGGTTAGTTTTAATCCCTTTTAAAAGTTTTTAGCCTCTGGCCAGTAGATGGCGCTCGAGCGCGCCCAACGCTAGACACCCGGACGTGCTCTTTTGTCACACTTCCGCCCCTACTTCCGCTTCCGAGAGGTGGAGGGGACGTCAGTTCCGGGAGCTCCGCGTGGACGGACGTGTTCTCCTCCAGCATGGCCGGGTTAGCGGGCTCCGCGAAGGCGACGCTGGCCTTGAACCCGCAGGAAGACTCGCAGTTTGAGAAGGGTCTGACGCACATCCAGCAGCGCGCGAAGAAGGTGAGCGGCGGGGCGGCCGGGCTGCCTCGGGAGCCGACCTCGCACGGGGCGGGGCGGGAAGCGGTGCGAGGTTTGGCCCTTTGGGCTCTACGGGAAGACGGAGGGGCGCCACGTGCGGGAGGGACCATGCACCTCCACGTCTCAGGACGTGCTAAAGCTGCTTTGGCCCGCCGAGCGAGGGTTCACGGTCTACCGCAGCGTTTGGAAGGTGTGTGTTGGGTCCCCTTACCTTACCGTGCAGGATAGACAGACATCCGGGAGCCCACGTCCTGGGAGGATCAAGAGTCAGAGAACGGCTCGGGCTCGGGGTTCACGATAGAGCTTCGCCAAGCTCTGCTCGCAGACAGTGTCCCTGATGGCAGGTTAGATTCCCTTTGGTTTTCAGCGTGGGGTGCACGGGCGAGGACGGCAGCTTTTTTTGTTGTTGTTGTCGTCCTGGGGATCTTTGGGGAGGGTCGTTTTTGTTACAGTGTCAGTTACAGTGGGGTTTATTGTAGCCCAGGCTAGCCTCACATTTGCCGTGCAATCGAGCTCTTGAACCCCTATATCCACTTCATGAATACGGGTGTAGGTCCCCCTGTACCCTACCTGATGAGAAACAAGTCCTTCTTTTGTAGGGTAATCGTGTGGTGAGAGAGTGCTGTCTACACGGTGAAGGTTAACAACCGGAAACAATTAAGATTCAGTGTAATAAGCTGCCATCTGCATTCGGAGTTGAAGTCTTGGGTTCAGAGTGGCAATGACAGACTTTTTTTTTTTTTTTTTTTT
>NW_022196891.1:14697093-14731482 GCF_008632895.1 Mastomys coucha
TCGAACTCAGAAATCCGCCTGCCTCTGCCTCCCAAGTGCTGGGATTAAAGGCGTGCGACACCCGGCGTGGCAATGACAGACTTTTATTTGCTTGTCTGTTTTGCTCTTAAACACTTGTGCTGGCTGTTTTTGTAGGGACAGGTGGGTGTGGACACGTGTGCGCCGTGGGGTGTAGCTGGGAGTCTGTCTCTTGTGATTCTGTGTGAAGCCTCGGGCTTGCCCAGTGAGTGCTTAAGGGAAGAGAGATATCAAACACCTAGTTTTCCAGCTTCTGCTGTGATAGAGTTATGATTATGTTCCTGGACCAAGGGGGAATGAAGGGCGTTGAAAGTTTGTTGCACGGGCCAGGTGACCTTAACCTTCAATTGTAGTGCTGGAGAGGCAGAGGCAGGCAGATCTCTACCTATCCTCTAAAAGGACTTTAGAAAGCTGGGTGGTGGGGGCACACACCTTTAATGCTAGCACTCAAAGGGCAGGGCAGGTGGGTCTGTGTGAGTCTAGCCTGGTCTACAAAGCTAGCTCCAGGACAGCTAGAGCTACACAAAGAAACTCTGTCTCAAAAAGAAGGAGGAGGAGGAAGAAGAAGACGAGGACTTTAGAATTAATTTTCCCTGAGGTTAAGGAATGCTAACAAACTTTTGTTGAAAAATAAAGACCTTTGCAGGGCTTGGTGACACAGGCCTTTAATCTTATCATTCAGGAGTTAGAGGCCAGCTGGTCTACATACTGAGTTTTGGGCCAGCCAAGGCTCCATAGTGAGACCCAGCTCAGAAAAAATGTGTATGCACACACAAGTTTCCAAGTGCGCAGTATGAGTTTCTGTTTTTAAAATGTTTATCTGGCAGGGCACGCCTTTAATCCCAGCACTTAGGAGGCAGAGGCAGGCGGATTTCTGAGTTCAAGGCCAGCCTGGTCTACAGAGTGAGTTCCAGGACAGCCAGGGCTATACAGAGAAACCCTGTCTCAAAAAAAAAAATTAAAAGTAAATAAATAAAATGTTTATCTGTTTTGTCCTCAGCAAAAGAAGAAAGAAAAATCTACCACTGGAGTAGTTTATCTGGGCCACCTGCCTTCAACACTTTCTGAAAGCCATATCTATGACTACTGTGCCCAGTTTGGCGATATTAAGAGATTCAGATTGTCTAGAAGTAAGCGGGTAAGCTTCTGTGCCTGAATTCAACTATGTACATTTTGCTTGTCTGTTGTATGTCATCCTTTGTATTATTCATAGGCACAGTATTGTTACCTACAAAGTTCCTAATCTGGGAACTTTTCGCAAGCCAGGCATGGAGGTGCACACCTTTAATTCCAGCGCTCAGGAAGCAGAGGCAGGTGAATGGGTTTGAAGCCAGCCTAGTTTACGTCATGAGTTCCGAGATACCCATAGCTACATAGAGAGAGCTTGTCTCTAAATAAGTAACTATAAGTAAAGTAATTTTACAAATTGGAGTGGAATCACAAGAGAGTAAGTTTGGTATAGTGGCCCATACCTTTAGTCCCAACACTTGGGAGACAGGGACAGGCAGACCTCAGAGTTTGAGGCCAGTCACAGCTTCATAGTGTGGATTTCTGTCTCAATAAAAAGAGAGAAATCGTGAGGCTGTGGAGATAGCTCAGGCTATAATTGTCAACCTACAGATCCCAGGTCAAAAGCCGGGTATGGTCATAGACATGTGTAGTCCCAGTGCTGGGAAGGTGGGCCAGCTGACTAGCCAGCCGAGCCCAGCTCCAGGCCAATGGCAGACCTGTCTCACAGTTCAGGTGGTTGAGACCCTGGGAAACGGCTCAGTAGTGAGAGCACTTGTGCTGTAAACATGAACTGGAACACATGCACACGCACCCCTTCCTCAAGCACCAAGTGAAAGGCCAGGTGTAACCCCAGTATCGGAAGCTGGAGCCACTGATTGTAGGACTCGCTGCCTGCCATTGCCAAAACAACACACAACCTAATCAGTAAAAAGTCCTATCTTGAGAGAATACAGTGGCGAGCCATAGAAGGTACTGTGTGCATACTCCTGAGAGAATACAGTGGCGAGCCATAGAGGGTACTGTGCATGCTCCTGAGAGAATACAGTGGCGAGCCATAGAAGGTACTGTGCGTGCTCCTGAGAGATTACAGTGGTGAGCCATAGAAGGTACTGTGCATGCTCCTGAGAGAATACAGTGGCGAGCCATAGAAGGTACTGTGCATGCTCCTGAGAGAATACAGTGGCGAGCCATAGAAGGTACTGTGCGTGCTCTGGTCTCTGCCTGTACACAAACAAAACAAGACAGTTGAGCATCTTTAGGAATCGCACTGAAATATCATACTTTTAAGTCAGCTTCTGGTTTGTTAGAAGGCATTCCTATCTCTATGTGGGAGCACAGCATTGGGTGCTTACAGGGTTGGGTGTGCTTATAGGGCATAGCCACACATTGCTGATAGGGCTTCCCTCAGGAAAATCGGGCAGCAAGGATTGGAATTTAAAAGAACCTCAAGGGCAGAATCAGTATTCTAAATGTTCATTTAACTAAGGTAGTTGCTTCTCGTCCTCAGACTGCATGGATAAGTAGATCATGTTTATATCGTGACTGCTAACCCTGGGGTTAATGAACTTCAGTTTGGTTCAATGTAAGCCTTCTCTAGTAGATCCCCTAAAACCACAGGACCCAGTTTTTGTGAATTTGCTTCTACTGGGGTTTAAGTCATGGGATGGGAATTGTCCCTTTGTGGTACCATCACCTTCTTGAGGCCTACTGCCAATTGATTCCTCCCTGAAAGAAAATTTCCTCCTCTTGGGACTCCTGCTGGTTGCCTCTCCTCGTTCTTCCTCTTGGGAGACTGTCTCTGCAAGATCACTAACTACCTCAGTGGGACAAAGGTGTTCTTTCGTTTGAGTGTAGGGAAGGAGAAGGTGAGTCTTCCATTTTCCTGAGAAGCTTCCTGGGCTCTGACTCCTTTGTGGGTTGTTGAGTCTCCTGGAACTCTTCTGGCATGTACCTGCAGTCTCCTGGCTGCACACCTGCGGTCTCCTGGTGCAGGTGCCGTGGCCAGCGCGGCCAGCAGCCTCTTTTCCTTTGACAAGAGTTCCTCCTCCTCAGTTCCTCCCGCTTCCTGCTCATCTTGGCAGCCACTTCCTCTGCCTGAGTCATAGCTTCTAAAGTCTGTAGACTCTCCCGTCTCATAGGATGGCTTCTCCTCACTTGCTCTAGAGGCTTCTCCCCAAATACATCTGTGGGCCCCGCAAAGAAATAATTGATTCTTGATGTGTTACTGCATTTGTTTGACAGCTGTCAGGAGATGCAGCCTTTGTTCACGGTTCAGCTAGTGAAGATGCAGTGAAAAATGAGTCCATATTTGCTCCAGAAACTCGGTTCCAGTCCCAGAGCCTGGGAGTGGCTCAGATACTAGGATGGGCCGTCACTTGCGTGACAGAGACCGTGTACTCGAACGGGTTTTTAGATTTATGTTCTCTGAGCACCTTTAAAGGGTTTTGATTTGGTTGATTTGAGACAGATTAACTGTGAAGTTCTGGCTGTCTCAGACTTGCTACATAGACCAGACTGGCCTTGAACTTGTAGATATCCTGCCTCAGCTTCCCAATTACTAGGATTATATAGGCATTCACTACTATGCCCAGTTTAAAGGGAATTTTTATTATTTATCTATATGGGTGTTCTGCCTGTCTGTTTTCGTACCACATGCATGCCTACTGCCTGCAGAAGCCAGAGGGGAGGGCATCAGAGCTCCTGAACTAGGAAATCTCGGCTAACATGTGGATGCTGGGAATTGAACCAGGTCCAGTGCTCTTAATTAGCCAGTGAGCAGCCCCTATAGCCTTCCAAATGCTGCAGCCCCTGTGTACACTTCCTCATGCTGTGGTGGCCTACAACCATAAAATTATTTCATTGCTACTTCATAATTCTGATTTTTGCCTGTTTGTATGATGCTGGGGCTTAAACCCATGTTTTTGTCTGCATTGGGCATCCAGCCCTTGGCTTTTTGGGTTCTCTTTCTTCCTTTCTTTCTTTCTTTCTTTTTTGCTTCCTTAATTACTTTTATTTATTTGAATGGCGCAGGGGTGAATGTAGAAATCAGCTAGTTCATTTTTTCCTTCCACCATGTGTTTCCTGGGATTGAAGTCGGTTCATTAGATTTGGTAGTTGATGCCGTTGTCTGGGGAGTCATTTCACTGGCCCTTGGTTTTTGTTCTTGGAATGGCATATCCTTTCAAGTTACATTTCAAAGGATCTGTTAGTTTACAGTGATGGTCTCTTGTGTTGGAGTTCATAGTCCATAGTCCTGTTCTACCCCACTAGCCTGCTCCTGTGTTTTTTGGTGGGGTTGGAAGTGCTGGTAGGAGATGGTTGGTGGTTGATGCTCAGCCTGGCCTTACTCTGTCTGTTTAACTGAAGTTAACTTAGACTTGTTGGTGTTTGTTTTTGTACTGTGTTGTTGAGTGTTGTGGGACATTGGTATTTTCATGGCACACTGATGAGAGTTTATTTGTATTGCCCTCATTTCATGAATGACAGTCTGAGGCTTATATGTTACTTTACACAGGTCGGGTGTCAGTGCCAGGATTGAAGTGTAGATTTGAACTCCAGAACCCACCCTACACTTACGACCATTCTGGGTGTGGAAATCCACTTCTGAGCTGGTACAGGGATTAGGAAGTCAAGGCCTGTTCCTTTGTCTAGGCTGTGGAAATCAGTGCAAGTTCCTTGGTCTCGTGACACTGGAGACTTGGTTGTTTCCACCCTTAGTGTGTGAGGTGAGGTCGAGCTGCCTGCATCCTCCTCTTGCACTGAGGACTGAAACCGGGGCACAGTAGGTGAGCACCAGCTTACACTGCTAGTTTATTTTGAGACGATCTTACTTAGTTACTAGACTGTCCTCATTTTTTTTTCTTTTTTTTAGTTTTTTCGTGACAGGGTTTCTCTGTGTAGCCCTGGCTGTCCTGGAACTCACTCTGTAGACCAGGCTGGCCTCAAACTCAGAAATCCGCCTGCCTCTGCCTCCCAAGTGCTGGGATTAAAGGCGTGCGCCACCACCATCCGGCTCAGACTGTCCTCATTAGACTCACAAGATGGAATGGATCCTCCTGCCTCAGTTTCCTGTGGAACTGGGCTTAGAGTCTGGGATTGCCCAGACTGCTAGGTTTTTAATGAAAAAAAAAAAAAAAACACCCTGGCCCTCACTGGTGTATGACAAATGGGGCTGCCAATGAAGTGGGTAGACAAGTCCAGGACTGTGGTGCCCAAAGGATAGAAAAGCCACCCTGGCCCTCAGTGGTGTGTGACAAATAGACTGCCAATGAAGTGAGTAGACAAGTCCAGGACTGTGGTGCCCAAAGCATAGCCTTCTCTCCACCAGAAAGTACTGCTGAGTTCATTGTAGCCACAGTACTCGCGGGTGTATCACGCTGAGCTGAGCCTTAAGGGTACCAGAGAATCTGTATTCCAAGCTGTGACTGTCTTGTCTGTCTGTGTGTTAGTTCAGGGCATGGGGGAGTCGTGGGGGGTCTGTGGCTTTGAAATAGTAAAAAGTTGTGACTGGGGCTTTTTAGGAACTTGGGGCTAGTTAGACTGAACTGCTCTTTTGTGGGTTTTCTGTTGCAGACTGGAAACAGCAAAGGCTATGCCTTTGTGGAGTTTGAGTCTGAGGATGTTGCCAAGATAGTTGCAGAAACAATGGATAACTACCTTTTTGGTGAAAGACTTCTATCGTGTAAGTACCCTGACCTGTCTGCACTGTGATGGGATTACACAGTGGCAGTACTATGTGGCGGTGTGCTCAGGAGGAGAAGCTGACCCATCCTTAATGGGTCATTGTAAAGACCTTTGCTCAGATTGAAAACTGATGGGGTTAAAGCCCAGCATAAGAGGCACATGCCTTTAATCCTGGCACTTGGGAGGCAGAGGCAGGCTGATCGAAGTTCATGGGCATCCAATGCTATGTAGAGACCTTATGTCAAAAAAGGAAAAGAAAACTAGTGGTTAGAAGCATGAGCCAGACTAAGGGACAGCAGTGCAGCCTGAGGTCATTTCTTACCAAACGAACGGTAAATGCCAAACCAGAGGTAACTAACCTTTACTTATGGAATGTTAGGGAACTCAAATGGGGAGCGGTAGGTGGGCCACAGGTCAGATTCCTGACACCCACAAAACTAAGAAGTTCAATGTGAGGCCTGGGTGCAGCCTGTTAGCTGAGTCTACACAGGGCAAGACCAAAATTAAAGAATCACATTTCAAGATCAGTGACAGAGGGTGCAGCTCTGGTTGTTAGCCCGGTTCCAGGCTCGGTGAGGGGCTGTCTGAAGGAAGTAAAGCAGAGGGTAAGAGAGAAGAAAACCACGTGTCCTTGCTCTGCACTGGTGACTCACCTACAGACACACATGTACATCGTTTACCACAGAGATCGGGAAGTGGAGACACCAAACTTTTGTGTCCCATCACAGGAAACCTGTGGCATCACCATCCAGGTCTCTTTCTTTGGAAGGTAGACCTAAGTGTCCAGCCTGCCCTGGGACCAGTCCACAGGTTCACAGGGCTTTCCGTAACAGTTTTCTCCAGTCCCAATCACCATGGGAGACATGGTCAAGGATGGTCCATGTTCAGCTGAAAGCCTGGCTCCTGTTGGCAGAAACCTGAGGGCATGGGCGCTCGGCTTTGTCTGCTTTCAGGGGAGTGCCGATTCTGGATTCTACTGAGTTTTTTGACTCTTGCCGCAAAACCTTACCCTGCCCAGGATAGAGTGGGATTGTCTGGGACTAGGAGTGTAGTTCAGCTGCTGGAGTGCTGGCCGAGCGTGCACAGGGCTATGGATTTCACCCCTAGGGCACATGCACTGCATCTGATGACACAAACCTTTAATGCCTATATTTGGGGGGTGGAAGCTGGAGGACCTGAAGTTCAAGGTCATTCTGGGCAACTTTACAGCCAGCTTAGGCTACGTGAGACCCTGTGTTTTAAGAAAAAAATAAAATAAAAAAAGAAGAGGGCAGAGAGGTGACTCAGCAGGTAAAGCTGCTGGCTGTGAAGGTGTGATGGTCTGAGTTCAATCCCCAGGTCCCACATCAAAGTAAGAGAGGGCCACCTCCACAGAGTTGTCCACTAGCCTCCATGGACAGGGTAATTGAACCCAGACACATGCATTTGCAGAGACAATAATCATTGTTTGATGTTTAAAGGTTATGTCTTTCACGTAGTTCATATCACAAGAAATGGCTATCTGGGAAATATAAAATTAAAAGACCCTTTCCTCTTCATTTGTTTGTTTTATAGGTAAATTTATGCCACGAGAAAAAGTCCGTAAAGACCTTTTTATTAGCCAGTGGAATGTTCCGTTTCATCCACCATCATTTCCAGCAGTGAAACGCTATAATCAGAAACGAGGACATTTGCAGATGTTGAAAATGGAATATCGGTTTAAGAAGAAGGAAAAATTACTCCGGAAGAAACTAGCTGTAAAGGGGATTGATTATAGCTTTCCTTCACTGGTAAATGAATTTTCTAGTTTTCTTGGTGGTTTCTCTTAGGGGTGAGCTTCCTGCCTCACTAGTTGTAGCTCACGTCTAGGATGCTACAGAATCTATCCCAGGGCTCCTCACACGCTAGGTTTCGGTTTGGTTTATGCATGTGGCTCTTTTGGTTGATTGGCGGCCAGGCTGGAGTCTACCCATGCTAGGCAAGTGCTCTGGTACTGAGGATGGAATCCAGGACACTGAGCATGCATCATGCATCCCTCCCACCCTCAAACACCTTTTAGAGACAAGATCTGGCTGATTTGCATGGACTGGTTTGAATGTAGTTTGTGGCTCAGGCAAGCCTTCATCGTAGCTCCTCTTGCCTCTGTGTCTTGGGATCCTGAGTAGATAGATGAGCCTACTATAGCCCTATACAAGTGGCTGGTACTGTTGTTGGTGTTGGTAAGACTGGGTCTCTCATTCCAACCTGGGATCAAAGTTAGCATTTCTTGTCTTCCTGCCTCTGCTTCCTGAGTGCTGGGGTTACAGACATATGCAATGATTCCAGGTTCATGCAGTCCCAGAACTATAACCCAGAGCTTTGAGTATTTTACTTGGTATGAACTACATTCCCAGGCCCCTGTCAGGTTTTTTCCCCCAATATAATTTCCTGCCTGTGTACCAGGTGTCCTTAGAGGCCAGAAAAGGGCATTGGATACCTAAAACTATAGTTTACAGATGGTTGCAAGCTGCCATTTGGGTGCTGGGAACTGCATCTGTGTCCTCTGAAAGAGCAGTCAGTCGGTGCTCATAATTGTTGGACAGTCTCTCTAGTTCTGAGTGGTTTTTTTGTTTTTTTGTTTTTTTTCTTAAAAAAACGAGGTCTTGCTACATGATTTAGGCTCCCCCATGCCTCAGCCTCCAGGTGATAGGACTCCTACTCATCCGGGTTACAGCAACCCATTTGGCCATTGGACACTGATGCTTAACATAGGAATTCAACTACAGCGTGTGTGTATAGCTGATAAATGCAAATTGTTTATTTGCAGGTCCTGCCTAAGCCAAAGAAAGAGGTTTCAAACATTACTGTCACTCGTGGGGATTCTGAGCTTAACCAGGTAAGATCATCTGGGTAAGGGCACTGGTTACTATAGAAATACTTTCAGGAGTGTCTGCAGGACACCAAGCCTGGCCACCTAGGTGAGACAGTGGGTCTCACCTAGGTTGTTGACGGTAAGAGCTAACTCTTCAAAGTAGTCCTCAGAGCTCCACACACTGCTCACACATGCTCACAGAGTAATCAAAAAACTTTTTTAAAGGTAAATTATCTGAAAAAAAGTAATTTCTGCTACATCACTTTTTGTTAAAGGTTTCGTGTAGTTGCTGGGTATTTGGGGGTTTCTTGAGGGACTTTTTGAGATCTAGTGATCTTAGTATAGCCCAAGGAAGCCCCTTAAGCCCCCAAATTACAGTGTTCTGAAGATGAACCTCCTGCCTCTCACATTGCATCCTTGGTGCTGGGGCTGTAGGCTTGTGCCACTAGACCTGGTCTCCTGCATTGTGGGAATGTGCCTTTTTTTTTTTTTTTTTTTTTAAAGAATGAATTATTTCCGTATATGAGCATACAGTAGCTGTCACTGACACACCAGAAGAAGGCATCAGGTCCCATTACAGGTGGTTGTGAGCCACCATGTGGTTGCTGAGAATTAAACTCAGGATCTTTAGGAGAACAGTTGGTGCTCTTAACTGCTCAGCCATCTCTCCAGCCCCTACATTGTAGATTTTTAAAATCATGTGGAGAGCTGGGCCAGTTAAAAAGAGCACTTACTACACAAATATGAGGTCCTGAGTTCAAATCCTAGAACGAACATAATGTCCGGTTCATGTTCATGCCTGCGACCCTTGGAAGAGGGGGAACATGGACATGTGATGCTTATTGCCCACCAGTCTAGCTTCCAGAGGTCTCAGGGAGAGACCTTGTCCCAGGGAAATAAAGCAGACTTCTATACACACAGTTGTAAGCCACCATATAGGTGCTGGAAATTGATCCAAGGTCCTCTGGTCTTAAATCTAGGTCCTAAACCATCAGTCCAGCCCCTTGATCTTCATTATCTTGTCATTTTAGTTAAGATTTTGCTTCATGTTCTTTCAAACTGGAAATAGTCATAAAAATCAAAATCAAAGTGAATCAGGTGAGCATGGGTTCTGTGATTGACTGTGATTGTGTATAGGTTGGACTTCAGCAACCCCAGGAGCAAGAAGTGACTTAGCAGAGGAATTTCTGTGCTGCTCAGTCTCTAGCTAATCAGGAAACAGAGAATGAAGCCTTGCTGGACTTTCCCCTCTGCTGCATTAGGGAATCCCAGGTGTCTTCACTAGGGTTGCCAAAGGCTTCCTTGACTGAATCTTAAGAATGTTTTCTATCTTCCATAGAACTCGTCAGCTTTTTTTCCCACAATTGTAAAAAGTTGGTGGTGAGGTGACATTTATTTCCAGTCTTTTTTTTTTTTAATTTATTTATTATTACACATAAGTACACTGTAGCTGTTTTCAGACGCACCAGAAGAGGGCGTCAGATCTCATTACGGGTGGTTGTGAGCCACCATGTGGTTGCTGGGATTTGAACTCTGGACCTTCGGAAGAGCAGTTGGAGCTCTTACCCGCTGAGCCATCTCTCCAGCCCCTCTTTCCAGTCTTACTATGCCTTCCTCAGAAGCTGGGTGTCTGTTGCTCCTTTGCCCCAGTCTCAAGTCACAGAGGCATTGTGTCAGAATTTGAGGACAAGCACCGTAACATCTGAGGAAAACAAAGTCTTTACCCTGCTGACGGGAACGATTTGGCAGTTTAAAGATAAGCACACCACTGTAACGTGAGCCTGTAGCTGAGAAATAAGCAAATTGTTCAAGTCCTAGCCTTTCCTTTCAGGATTCACCTGCCGAGACAGAAAGGCTTTCAGATGTGCCTAGGAGAAAGGAGAAGATGGTGAAAGGGGGGCTTTCCAAAAACATTCCTAAGAAGCGGAAGAGGTCGAGGAGGAAGAAGTCGTCGGTGGACAGCCAGGTGAGCATGTCCTTGCGTTCTGGGAATTGGTTGCTGTAGACATAATTTGAAGGATGAAAAGGGGTCTTCCTTGTGTCAACGGGAAATAAAAGCAGGCTGAAAATAGACCCCATGGTGCACCTTAAAACTGGGGGGGAGAGGTGGTGATGTGGGGTGAAAACTAGGACAGCAGTGATTCTGGGTGGTTGTTCTTGGTGCCTGTGCTCAGTCCTGGACTGTAGTGTGCTTGTTGCTTTCAGGATCCCACACCAGTTTGTACGCCGACGTTTTTGGAGAGGCGAAAATCGCAAGTGATGGAAGTCAGTAATGACAAAGATAATGAAATCATTTTCAAGCTGCCTGTGCCCCCAATGAAAGAAGATGCGCAAAAGACTCCAACACCTGCAAGCCCTGGGAAAAGAAGACCGAGAAAAAGGAAAAGCAAACAGTGACCCTGACAGCGTTCAGTGTGCATAGGCAGGTGTGATCTGGTTATAAAGGCCTAGTGTATTTTAATAGGTCAGTGACGAGCAAGCAGATAAGACTGTGTAAGAATACACGTATGTTTTCCCAGCGAGGAAGCCACCAGGAACCTGGCTGCTTTGCCCTTTCCTGTCCTGAATTTGTCTTCAGGCTTCATCGCTCCCTTAGCTCTCTCCTTACGAAACTCAGGCTTAACTACCACCAAGAGTCTTTGTGGCCGATCGGTGCTGTTTGGACTGTGTGTAGTTTTGTATATAAACCAAAAAAAAAGAAAAAAAAGTCAGTCTTCAACCTCAGGCATCTGAAACTGGAAGTTCATTCCAGAAAGTGAGAGGGCAGTCCAAGTGTGAATAGAGTTATTTGCACATGTGTCCAGGAGCTGAGGAAGAATCCGAAATGACCCACAGTTACTTGCAGCTAAGCTGGTGTGTAGGTTTCACAAGTCAGTTTCAGCAGTTGTGTTCAAGATTTCTGCAGTTTATTTGTGTACAAGAGAACCTAAGAACTTTGGGGGGAAATAAAAGCTGTCTCCACCTCCTGCTGTAAGTCCCTGTGCCCTTCTGACCCCTGCTTCTACATTTCCAGCTGCCGGGATTCCAGGTGTATATACCACTATGGTGTTTTTGCAGTGTTAGGGGTGAATGGAAGCCAGGGCTTCATGCATGCCAGATAAGCATTCTACCTACACTCCAAACCTCTACTTAAAACTAAAATTCTACGCTGGGAACTTGGCTTTGCTACCAAAATCCCTGTGTAAAAGAAAAAAAAAGTCCTGTTTTGCTTTCTTTTCTTTCATTTTTATGGGGGTGCTTGTGCCCATGAAGACAGAAGTTATTGCCAGAGTTACAGACAGATGTCAAACCACCACTAACATTAATTCTGGGAACCAAATTTGGATTCTTTGGAAAAGCACTGAGCCCTCTCCCATTCCTAAAAACAAGCCTTTAATCCACAATGCACTTCCACTCAATCTTCCTCCTTCAGCTCTACTTAGAAGGGTCATTCCCACTTCAGTTAGAAGCGCAACATTTTGGACCCTCAATCCTCTAACTGCAGACGTGACACTACACCCAGCTGGGATTATTTTTCTTTTTTTTTTGGTTTGGTTTGGTTTCTCTGAGTAGCCCTGGATATATTGGAACTCACTCTGTAGACCAGGCTGGCTTCGAACTCAGAAGTCCACCTGCCTCTGCCTCCCAAGTGCTGGGATTAAAGGCATGCGCCACCACTGCCCGGCTGCTGGGATTATTTTTCAAGTTCAATCTTCATTATAAACCAGACTAGCCTGTAAACTCACAGAGATCCACCTGCCTCAGCCTCCCACATGCAGAGATTTAAGGGCCTTACATCAAGCCTGGTCTTATGTTAATTTTGTTTGTTTGTCTGGGTAGGCCTGGCTGTCTTGGAACTCACTTTGTAGACCAGGCTGGCCTCACACAGAGATCTGCCTCCTGAGTGCTGGGACTAAAGGCTTGCACCAACCCTAGATTCTGTCTCAAACAGGGCTGAAACCTGGTCTGATTTTGCATGCCTATAATCTCGCAGCACTTGGGAGAAAGAGGCAGTTTTAGGGGTCCAAGAGGTCATTCTTGGCTAAATAGTGGGAGGTGGTTTTTGTTTTTATTTTTCCAGACAGGGTTTCTCTGTGTAGCCCTGGCTGTCCTGGAACTTACTCTGTAGACCAGGCTGACCTCGAACTCAATGCCTAAATAGTGAATGAGAGACCAGCCTGAGGTACCTGAGACACTGCCTGAAAAGTGGGGATGACAACAGTTGGGTTTGGCGCACCAGTGTAGTAGCATATGGTTTTAATCCCAGCACTCAGGACAAAAGGAGATGGGTCTTTGAATTTGGGGCTAGCCTGATCTATGTATGCTGTATAAGGTGAACCTACAGAAAAACTCCCAGGCCAGCCAGGGCTACATAGTGAGACCCTATTTGAAAAAAAAGATTGGAGGCAAGGTTCCTTGATTTAGAGCACCCTCTGTTCTTGCAGAAGACATGAGTTCAATCCCTAACGCCCACATGGTGGATCCTAACCATCTGTAACTCCAGTGTCAGGGGCATCCATTACCCTGTTCTGGCATACAAGGACACCTGCAAATTTCACTAGTTTTATGGTTACATTGCTCAGCAGGTGTCTGGATGCCAGCATTGCTTCAACCATGCTTCCAGAAGAGGAACCTGTGCCATGAGAGATGTTACTTCTCTGGCCAGATGGCGCCAATTTTAGAATCTTCCTAGTTATAAATAAAGCTGTCAGCTCTCTGACGCCCAAAAAAGCGACTCAAGACATTTGATACTTGCCAAACATGGTTTCTGTGCAAATGTTCCCACGTCAACGCTGCTGCCCTCCAGCCATTTCATTCACAGTTTCTTCTGGGGTCTGGGAAGCTTAAGTGAACGTACAGGCTGTGGTTGAAGTTGATGTAGGCAAATAGAACTCGAAAAACTGCTAATCAGCCAGCGGGAGAGTGACAGGAGCAATGGTATGGGGTGATCACTGGCAATGTGTTTCTTCTGAAGGAATATGACATTTCCCCTTCTATTTCTGCTTTAATACTTCAGAAAAAGGTATGTGGTTGTCATGGTTTGTGTATGCTCAGTCCACGTGGCACCGTTAGAAGGTATGGCCCTGTTGGAGTAGGTGTGTCACCGTGGGCGTGGCTTTAAGACCCTCATCCTAGCTGCCTGGAAACCAGTCTTCAACTAGAAGCCTTCAGCCTTCAGTTGAACGCTGCCTACACCATGCCTGTCTGGATGCTGCCATGTTCTTACCTTGGAGATAATGGACTGAACCTCTGAACCTGTAAGCCAGCCCCAACTAAATGTTGTCCTTATAAAAGTTGCCCTGGTCGTGGTGTCTGTTCACAGCAGTAAAACCCTAACTAAGACAATGGTTTTCTGTTTGTTGTTTGTTTTTTAATTTTTTGTTTGTTTTTAAGACTTAGTTGTGTAACCCAGGTGTTTAAATATGCTTGACCCATGGGAAGGAAGTATAATCCTCCTTGGAGTAGGTTTGGCCTTGTTGGAGGAACTGCATCACTGTAGGGGTGGGCTTTGAGGCTCCATCCAGTGTAGAAGTAACCCTGTTTGCATTCAGAACAACATGTAGAGCTCTCAGCTCCTCCTGCACCATGTCTGCCTGGATGCTGCCACGTTCCTCCCTTGATGATAATGCACTGAACCTCTGAACCTGTAAGCCAGCCCCAATTAAATGTCCTTTGCCAGGCGTTGGTGGCAGACACCTTTAATCCTAGCACTTGGGAGGCAGAGGTAGGCAGGTTTCTGAGTTCGAGGCCAGCTTGGTCTACAGAATGAGTACCAGGACAGCCAGGGCTACACAGAGAAACCCTGTCTCTGGGGAAAAAAAAAAAAAGTTGTCCTTTGTAAGAGTCACCTTGGCCATGGTGTCTCTTCACAGCAGTGGAAACCCTAAGACATCAGGCTTGCTTAGAACTTGAGGTCAGAGCTTAAACTGACCTTGACCTCCTAACATGCCAGTGCTGGGGTCACAGATGTGCATCACCATGCCTTTGGTTGTTTTTGTTTTGAGACAGGGTCTTCTATGGCCATACCACACCCTGAACGCGCCCGATCTCGTCTGATCTTGGAAGCTAAGCAGGGTTGGGCCTGATTAGTACTTGGATGGGAGACCGCCTGGGAATACTGGGTGCCGTAGGCTTTAAAGAGAGAGAGAGAGAGAGAGAGAGAGAGAGAGAGAGAGAGAGAGAGAGAGAGAGAGAGAGAGAGAGAGAGAGAGAGAGAGAGAGAGAGAGATGTTACCCCAGCTGGCTTAGAGCTCAAGATAAACATCAAGATAAATCAACTAGCAAAATCCTATGTATGTGCTTGTGGCAGAGCTGGAGACCTGAGTTTAATACTCGGAATCAAAGGTGGGAGGAGAGAACTACTTCCCCAAATCATCCCCTGTCCTCTGCGAATACTCACACGCATACAGTGAAAAATAAAATCATTATTTCATGTATTTCTATGTGAATGAAGGTTTTGCTTACATGTAAGTGTCCTCTGCATGTGTTGTGTCAGAGAAGGCCAGGAGCGGGTATCAGATCCCCTGGAACTGGAGTTACAGTCAGTTGAAAACTGCCACATGGGTGCTGGGAACTAAACCTGGGTGCTCTGTAATAGCAGCAAGTGCTCTTAACCACTGAGCATCCTCCCTAGCCAGTAACCACATTCTGCAGCGCAAATGCTAGGTACCCCTCTTCTCCAGCTCCTCCTCTTCTGGTTTGGTTTGGTTTGGTTTGGTACGGTGCACTGGCTGGTTTTGTGTGTCGACTTGACACAAGCTGGAGTCATCACAGAGAAAGGAGCCTCCCTTGAGAAAATGTCTCCATGAGATCCAGCTGTGGAGCATTTTCTCAATTAGTGACCAAGGGTGGGAGGGCCCACTGTGGGTGGTGGCATCCCTGGGCTGGTAGCCTTGGATTCTATAAGAAAGCAAGCTGAGCAAGCCAGTAAGGAACACCCCTTCAAGGCCTCTGCATCAGCTCCTGCCTCCAAGTTCCTGCCCTGTGTAAGTTCCTGTTCTGACTTCCTTTGGTGATGAAGGACAATGTGGAAGTGTAAGCTGAATAGAACTTTTCCTCCCTAACTTGCTTCTTGGTCATGATGTTTTGTGCAGGAATACAAACCCTGACTAAGACATTTGGTTTGGTTTGGTTTGGTTTGGTGTTTGTTTGGTGTTTGTTGTTTGTTGTTTGTTTAGGGTTTGGTGTTTGGTTCAGTTTTTGAGACAGAGTCTTACCAGACAGCCCGGAAAAAATGTCATATTAGAAGTTGCATAAACTGTTTATGAACCATGGTGGCATACATATTTAATCCCAGCACTCAGGAGGCACAGGTAGGTGGATCTCTTGAGTTCAAGTCCAGCCTGGTCTGCAGAAAGAGTTCCAGCGTGACCAGGAGCTACAGAGAAACCCTCTCTTGGGAAAAAAAAAAATTGTATGAACCAATAACATGACCGATCTATAGTATGGTTAAGGGGAAGGTTTTTATTGTAGGTGTGTGAGAGGGACAAAACAGCCAGAGGCATCTAGAACAGAGAAAAAAGAGCAGAGAAAGTAGACTGAACATGGCCAGCAGACAGGAGCTGCCTGGCCAGGACTGTCTGTGAGAGGGGAAAATAGCAGGGGAGAGAAAAACAAAGTGGGGGAAACAGCAGGACACAGAGAGAAGACATGGCTGGAGTAGCAGGGTCATACGGGATTTCTAGCTGTGGGGAAGGAAGGCCAAGAGCTGGAGGGGATTAGGGTAGGGGAGGAGGAAAAGAGGGCTAGGATGCTGGCAAGGACTTTGAAATGAGAAGCAGGTGCCTGTGGTAGCACCATGCACTTCGAGATTCAGATAAGCACCACAGGTGGCCATCTGTCCCTGACAGAGATGAGAGAAATGGCTCCTTTTGGTAATCAGGAACCAGCCTCACAGGTCCCCAAGGAATACTGGCTTTTATCTAACCACCAGAAACCCTCTTATGGTCTAGGTGGAGCACTGAAGTATAGGGAATTAGAGTTTCCCTCAGACCTGACAGAGGTATTTTATTTACTTGGGGTGGGAGTTGTGAGCAATTATATGTGTGTGGAGGCTGAGGTCTGCCAGGGATCTTCCTCAACCACTCTCCATCTGTGTGTGTGTGTGTGTGTGTGTGTGTGTGTGTGTGTGTGTGTGTGTGCCACGCCCACTCAATTACCCCAGTAAAATCCGCAATATCGGGGGTAAAAGCCTGATTAAGGATAAGAGGCATTATAACTTCAAAGGGAGTCTGTGCCTCCTGGACATTCAGACAGTCGTTGGCATCTCCTAACTCAACGTGTTCCAAATTAGTCTTTCCCATCGTCAACACGCCTTCCTATTTAGGCATAAAGGTACCCCAAGAAATGATTCGTAAATGGCTAAGATTGGGCATTGTTTCCTGGCCAGCAAAACGTTCCAACATATCCTAATTTAATTCTAAGCTGTCTTTAGCTTAGAATTTCTCACAAGGAATCTGAGGACAGATAGAATGTCCTCAGAGTTAGCAACCGAGGTCAGGCACCATTGCTTACTGTTAACATAGAATTCTCAGGGCAGTCCCACAGAAGACAGAACTGTTTGTTGTTGTGGTTGTTGTTTGGTTTTTTGTTTTTGTTTTTTGTTTTTTTTCTTTTTCGTTTTTTTGAGACAGGGTTTCTCTGAGTAGCCTTGGCTGAAGATGGAGAGGTGGCTCAGCAGCTAAGAGCACTGACTCCTCTTCCCAAGGTCCTGAGTTCAATTCCCAGCATCCACACGGTGGCTCACAACCATCTTTAATGGGATCCAATGCCCTCTTCTGGTGTGTCTGAAAATAGCTAGAGTGTACGTGTACTCATATACATGAAGTAAATAAGTAAATACTAAAAGAAAGAAAAAAAAAGAAAAGAAAAGGATTGGCTTACAGGTCAGTCAGTGCTGGAGCACACCTTTAATCCCAGCACTTGGGAGGCAGCAGGTGGATTTCTTAGTTCGAGGCCAGCCTGGTCTACAGAGTGAGTGCCAGGACAGCCAGGGCTATACAGAAAAACCGTGTCTCAAAAAAACCAAAAAAAAAAAAAAAAGAAAGAAAAAGAAAGAAAGAAGGAAGGAAATCGCTCACAGATGGGCACAGGAAATTGTCTTTGTCTTTGAGTTAATCCCAGATCCAATCAAAACCAAGATTAATCATCACTGCTACATAGTGAGCGTTTGATGGCAGCCTGGGCTACATGAGACCCTGTCTCAAAAACTAAAACTGGAACTGGAGAGATGACTCAGGCGAGGACTGAAGAGCAGCAGTCTTCGACAGTACCTTTCATCCACACAAGAGACAGACAAGGAATTAGACTGAGGGCCTAGTAACCAAACAGGGAGAGGAGCCCTGGCAATAAAGGTAATAAAGGGGGCAAAATTCTAAGATGGGGCCCTCTTCCTTACCCTTCTGATTGAAACAAAAGCCTGACAGCTTAAAACAAAGATCCGTGTCTTAGAGACACCATGACCAAGGCAACTCTTAGAAAGGCAATCACGTGACTGGGGCTGGCTTATAGGTTCACAGGTTTAGTCCATTATCATCATGGCAGGAAGCATGGCCGCATGAAGGCAGACATTCTGCTGGAGAAAAAGCTAGGAGTTCTGCTTCTTGATCAGAGTGTGACCAGGAGAGACTGGCATCCTCAGGTAGATAGGAGGAGTCTATCCCACGGTGGGTGGAGCCTAGGAGGAGGCCTTCAGAGCCCGCCCCTACACTGGCACACTTCTTCCAACAAGGCCACCCCTCCTAACAGGACCACTCCCTACGGGCCAAGCATATTCAAACCAGCACAGCCTTAGAGCCTTTTGTCTCCCATCTGGAGGACCCCTGCAGGGAGATTGGCTCAAAGAGTTCTAGGCCTGATCGACACACTTAAGCAGCAGTTGTGGGCCAATCGGCCATCCTGTCTTTCTTCAACCTGACCAAGCCTAAATTGGGTGAGTCAGACCTGATAAAACCCCTAGAAGAGTCAATTTTCTGGCTTCCCAAGTCATGTCCCAGTGTGCCACCTCATCCACACCTCCACTTTGCAGAGGGGCTTTTCTTTTTCTGAGTGCCTGGTGTGTGTATGTGTGTGTGTGTGTGTGTGTGTGTGTGTGTGTGTGTGTGTCTGTACGCGCATGCGCTCACGTGCTCACACTGCCCCCTTCCCCCATCTTCCTTAACAGCTGCCTCTGGCATCTGCTATCTGAGGTGTCTGAGATTTCTCCGATGCTACTTGTCATGTCAGGCTTGAGATTCTTCCTCCCTTTGAATTCTTTAACTGGCAGAGAAAACTGAGACAATCAAGACCCTTAGACTATATCAACATGATGATTCACAACCATCTATATATCCAGTTCCAGGGTATCTGATGCCTTCTGGCTTCTGCAGACAGCAGGCACACACACACACACGGTACACAGACATACATCCAGGCAAAACATTCATAAACATAACTTTTTTTTAATGTTTAAAGCAAAACTAAAATAAGTAGAGTAAAATTACTTCAGTGTCACTCTATGCACGGGATTACTGCTGGGGAAATCATGATTTAAAAACTGCGTGCCGCCGGGCGGTGGTGGCACATGCCTTTAATCCCAGCACTTGGGAGGCAGAGGCAGGCGGATTTCTGAGATCGAGGCCAGCCTGTTCTACAGAGTGAGTTCCGGGACAGCCGGGGCTATACAGAGAAACCCTGTCTCGAAAAACCAAAAAAAAAAACAAAAACAAAAATAAATAAATAAATAAATAAATAAATAAAAACTTCGTACCAGGTATGAGGGCTAACTCATGCTCGTCATAACATACTTACTACAGACCCAACGGACCTATGAAACATACCTGTAAGTATTGAGGTGTAACTCACTGCTACAGTTACGAGCTAGAGGCTCTGTGTTCAGTATATTGCACCTCCAAGATTTACTCTGTAGTCAGTAGTTTCCTTTTTAATCACATGCATCACACAGACCAATGGAGGCTTAAATACACTGCCCAAGGCTGCAGAGCTGGGATGTAGGCAGAAGCACATCCTCTGGACACTGGACCAGAACTCTCCCTTCTGTTCGCTTCTTGCTCTGTGGCTGGAGGGTAGGGATGTGGAGAGAGAGGCATCAGGATGCATAAAGAGGGGCTGGCAAGATGGCTTAGCGGGAAAGGGGCTTGCCACCAAGCTGGAGTACCTGAGTGAAATCCCTGGAAGCTCCCCCGGTGGAAGAAGAGGACTGACTCCTGCAAGTTGTCCCCAGACTTCCACGGGGATTTGTGGGGCTATCCCAGACCAACTGGAGCTATAAATAACGACACAGACGCTGATCATTTAAAGCTTAGACCTTGGGCAGTCTCCCAAATACTCCAACCTGACTAAATCCGGCACCATCTCCTCACACATGACCAGGTCTACCTCTCTCCCCTGACCTTTCACCTCTATGTCCCGAGAGGATTCCCTGTGTCTGCCCCTTCTCCCAGTGACCTCTCTGCCCAGAAGTTCTGCCCTCCACTTCTTGCCCAGCTATTGGCCATCCGATCTTTATTACAGCCCATCAGATATAATTCTAGATTGGCTCTAGGCTGGTGAGGATAAGCGAATATTTACAAAATATGGGACTGATGATAGACCATAGAAATAACAATACCAAGATCCTACCAGCATTTTGCTCTCTGCGGGTACACAATTAACAACTGTATGAATGTATGTAAATGTATGTATGTAAAGACATACCTTTACACAATGTATCCCAACACACAGGCGTGCTTCGACATGCATGCAGGGCACAAACATAAATGTTAGAAATTAACTTATGAGGAGCAGGCATGATGGCATGCCTTTAATCCGGTACTTGAGGCAGAGGCAGTAGATCTCTGTGAATTAGTTCCAGGTCAGGCTGGTTTATTAGCACGTTCCAGGGGCCAGTCAGGGTTACCTAGTAAGACCCTGTCTTAAAAACAACCAAACCAAACCAAACCATTAACATATGAAAGCAGCTCTTGGTGAGAAAAGACTGAACCACCATCTTGCCTCCTGGGCTACAAGCCAGGAGCAGAGAATGTGTGAGAAAGGCCTGTGATATACAAACTTGGGAAAAAGCAGGTACTTTTTAAAATGATTTATGGAAAGTCATGGGGTCAATAAAACTCATGGCCCAGCATTTTTGAGCCTGTCTTTCATCAGCCTACTCTCGCACCCTCACTCTCAAAAGTGCCTCATTCCCCACCCTACCACATGCCTTATTCAAAAGATGTATTTTTCTAGGGGCTGGAAATGGCTTCGTGTTTCAGAGTGCTTGCTGCTCTTCCATAGGACTCTTCCAAGTTCAGGGCAAGGTACCCATATGTCAGCTCATCATGAACTGCAACTCCAGTTGGAGGGGATTCAGTTCTTCCAACCTCCTCGGTCCCCTGCGAGCCAGCGGTGCATATACATTCACTCGAGCACACACATCTACACACAAAGTAAGACACAAATCTTTGCACACACCTGGTACGGTGCCCATGCAGGTTGGAAGGAAGCTCAAGATTCCCAGGAACCAAGTTACAGAGGGCTGTGTGTGCTATGTGGGTGCTGGGAACTGAACCCAGGTCTTCTGCAAGAGCAACCAGTGCTCTTAACCTCTGAGCTATGTTTCCAACCCTGCCCCCTTTTTTTCAGGGAACCAGGTTGAATAGGGTCTCACAATGTAGTCCTGGTTGGCTTGTTGCTGGCTAAGTAGTTCTGCCTGCCAGCCTTTCTAGTGCTGGGATCAAAGGTGTGCAGCCCCATGCCCTGCCCTCCCCTCCTGCTACCCAGACTCCCCCACCTTTTTCCTTCTTAAATCCAATGTCTCTATTTCTAACCATGTGTCCCTCATGCAAGTTTTTTATCCTAAATCACAAGAAATCCCAGCACATGCCCCCTGGACTGTGATCTGTGTCTCTCATACCACCTTCACACTCATAAATGAAGATATGTTAAGATTTCAAATAAATATGGAACAAAACTTTAAATTTTCCCCTTAGTGTTCTGAATAAACTTACTGTTGTTTATGTATATGTGTGTATATGTGTATGGTTTGTTTGTTTGTTTGTTTTTACAATTAGAAATGCATTGGCTTGGAGGAAATGAACAGTGCTATGAAGACATGGGACACGTAGGGCTTGGTGGCAGATGCCTTTATTCCCAGCTCTCAGAAGGCCAGTCTGGTTTACATAGTGAACTTCAGGCCAGTCAGAGATATAGAGTATGACCCTGTCTTTAAAAATTAAATTTAAGAAAAAAAACCTAGCCGGGCAGTGGTGGCACACACCATTAACCCTAGCACTTGGGAGGCAGAGGCAGGCAGATTTCTGAGTTCGAGGCCAGCCTGGTCTACAGAGTGAGTTCTGGGACAAGCCAGGACTACACAGAGAAATCCTGTCTCAGAAAAAAAAAAAAAAAAGAGCAGTATTGAGTACAAAAATATAGGAAACACAATTTTATTTATCTTTCTATAATTCATCATTCCCCAAGGTCACCTGGCTTTTGTTGTTGTTATTTTAGTGTGTCTGTGTGTCTATGTCTGTCAGGGTCTTACTAGGTAGCCACAACTAAAAGACACTATATAAACCAGACAGGCCTAGAACTCACAGAGACCCACCTGCCTCTGCTTTCCAAGTGCTGGAATTAAAATTATGCACATATGCAATATGGAAATAAATAAACATAATTAAAAAATAAAATTAATTGATGAGGCTAGCAAGATGGCTCAGTGGGTGTCTTAGTTAGGGTTTCCATTGCTGTAAAGAGATACTATGACCAAGGCAACTCTTATAAAGGACAACATTTAATCAGGGCTGGCTTGCTGGCTCTGAGGTTCAGCCCATTGTCATCATGGCGGGAAACATGGAATGGCACAGGAGGAGCTGTTCTGAAGGCAAACAGGAGAAGACTGGCTTCCAGGCAGCTAGGAGGAGGCTCTTGAAGCCCCTGCCCATAGTGACACACTTCCTCTAACAAGGCCACACCCACTCCAACAAGGCCACACCTCCTAATAGTGCCTCTCCCTGGGCCACGCATATTCAAACCACCACAGTGGGTAAATATGCTTGCTGCCAAGAAGGAGGACCTGAGCTCAGTCCCTGGGATGCACATGATAGTAAGGAGAGAACTGCCTTCTGCAAGCTTACCTCTGGCTGCCACAGGTACACCATGTCACCAACACATACAAGCTAATGAGTAAGTGTAATAACTACGGTTATTTAAAATTCCTTGATTTTTTGGTAATTTTTAATTAATTTCTAAAAAAAAAATATTTTATTTATTTACATCCCAAATGTTGTCCCCCTCCCAGTCCCCCTCCCAGAGTTCTTCACCCCATCTCCCCTCCCCTTACCTCTGAGAGGGTGATCCCCGCCCCTCTTCCAGTCATCCCCCTTCCTTGGGGCATCCTAGATGGTTTTTGTAGGCAATTTTACAGGCTCTCCCTTCATCTATCCATGCCTGACTGCCTTTATACCAGGTAAAACTCTCCAGGGTGATACTTAGTATTGCACCCACCTTTGGAATGTTCTCTTAGTGTGGGTAAATATACACAGTACACTCTTGGGAGGACATGAGAGTCTTTGCCCACTCTAGGAAAACCTTGGCTTTTCTTAGCTGTACTTTTCTAGTGTGCTAGTCTCCCTGCCCCTGCTGTATTTGGGTGTCATCAATTAAAGTCTACTCAATCCCAGCATCAATAAAGACCAAATGTTTTGAATATTAAATAGGGGAAGAAGAAATCCACAATTCAACATTGGGCCTCTGGTTACTTCCATGGACGGTAATAAGCAAGTGTCTACCAGGTACCTAACCCTTCATGTTGCACTGAATCATGTAGCCTTTGTCGCAGGGAGGGGTGGGTGGCTGTATCATTTGTTTTCTCTATTTCTGTAGTGTTCAGGTGAATCTCATCTGCTCTCATGTTCCTAGCCTCGCAGGCCAGGCTGGGGGAAGCCCCTTCACAGCATATTAAGAGTCTCTTTCCTTCGAGCACTACAGGTACAGCGTAGTCTCCAGTTCCCCTATCCCCTGTATTGTACAGGCATGGTAAGTCCTGTCCCACTGTGAATCATGGATCCACCTGTATTAAATAAAGCTAGGACCAGAGATGTCACCTGGCACCAGGCCTCTCCCTCTTCCTACCTAGTCTGTCCAGGACTCCAAGGTTTTGGCTCACAGGTGGAGCTATTCAGCGCAGATCCATAGTGTGTTCTTTCTCCTTCTGGCTTCTCTCAGCCATAACAAATAGAAGGCTACCATCTATGCCTTGCCCCCTACCACAACCTAAAACCACCACTGCCCTGGCAAATCAGAGGCTAGTGTGGAGATAAATACCATGCACATAGCTTTTTCTTATTTCAGGTCCTCCCACAAAAGTGGGTATTTATTTCTTTGATTCTTTCTTTATTTATTTAATGGTCTCACTACATACACTAGTCTGGCCCAGAACTCACTATATCTAGAGTCCAGGTTGGCCTTGACCTAGCAATGATCCACTTGAGTCAGGCAAGTTCTTCGGAGGTAAACAGCTGAGACTCAGCTGCGTGTATGATGACCCAGAGCTGAGGCCATGGAACTGATGTCACAGCTGCAGTTGACCCTAGCCCAGCGGCTCTCAACCTGTGGGTCACGGGCCCTTTGAGGTCACATGTCAGATATCTGGCATGTCAGATATTTACATTGTGATTCATAACAGTAGCAAAATTACAGTTATGAAGTAGCAACAAAATGATTTTATGGGTGAGGGTCACTACAACATGAGGAATGGTACTACTAAAGGGTCACAGCGTTAGGGAATCTGAGAGTACCGCTCCAGCCCATACCTCCTCCTTTCAGGAATTCCAATGGATTTTGTTGTTGTTGTGTTTTTGGGGTTTTTTGTTTGTTTGTTTTTCAAGGCATGATTTCTCTCAGTAGCTCCAGCTTCCCTGAAACTTGCTCCGTAGAGCAGACTGGCCACAAACACACAGATCTCACGGGCACAGGTGCCCAAGTGCTGGGATTAAAGACACATGCCTGTTCCACTGGCTTCTTTTTTTTAAATTAATTATTTATTATTTTATGTAAAAGGTTATTTTGTTAGCGTATCATGCCTAGTCTCTTTGGAGACCAGAGAGGACAGTGTGTGCCCTGGCATTACAAATGGTTGTGAGGCACAGTGTGGGTTCTGGGAACTGGACCTGAGTCCTCTGGAAGAGGAACCAGAGCCGTCGTTCCAGGCCCTCAGTAGATATTCCAAGAAACTGTCAACTATCTTTCAGGCAACCCCAAAGGCATGTGGTAGACCATACTTATCAGGAGACTGTCTAATGTATACCGTGTAAAGAAAGATGGCGGCTCTACCTCCCACCACAGACCATTTCCAATTGTGCATCACTCATAGTAAGGACAATGTAACCACTACTACCACAAGAACATGGCGCTGTTTCTTTTTTTCTTTTCTTTTCTTTTTTTTTCTCGAGACAGGATTTCTCTGCATAGTCCTGGAACTCATTCTGTAGACCAGGCTGGCCTTGAACTCAGAAATTCACCTGCCTCTACCTCCCAAGTGCTGGGATTAAAGACGAGTACCACCACTGTCCCTGTCTAGCGACAATTGTTATTTATGTAAGTGAGACAGAAGTTAGTATAAGGGACTGGGGTATTGGTGTGATAGGCCTGATCATGTTTGTTTGGAGGAGTGTGGACCTTGGACTAAAAAAGCAACTGAATGCCTTAAGTGGGGCTGAATGGGCCATTCTAGTGGCAACGTGGAGAACACTGACTCTGTGGGTGACTTGAATTGTGGCAGCCTGGCTCAAGAAGTTTCAGAGAAGAATGTTAATGTGTCGCCTAGAGGCTGCTCTTGTGATATTTTGGCAAAGGATATGGCTGCTTCTTGCCCTTGTCTAAAAAGTCTGCCTGGGGTTAAATTGAAGACTTTTCGATTAATTATGTTGGCAGCAGAAATCTCAAGACAGCCTAATATGGACTCTGTCATGTGGTTATTAGTGTTCGCTATTATGCAGGTTTATAATGAAATGGAACAAGCTGAGCAAGGAAAATACAATTTCAGGAGCACAGGGCCACCAGCCAGGTAGTGGAATGGAGCTAAGTCCTGTGTTCAGGGAGATAAACAGATTTTTTTAAAAGCAGATGTTAAATAGGATAAAGGGAGTGGTAACCTCAGGGGGAGAGCCTACCCAGACAAGTTTCCAATTTGTGAAAAGGAATAAAAGAAGAATTTAGAGCCAGGTGTGGTACTGCATGCCTTTCTTTAATCCCAGCACTCAGAAGGCAGAAGCTTTTGAATCGCTAAGTTGGGGCCAGCCTGGTCTACAGAGCAAGTTCCAGGATAGCCACGCTTAGGCAGTGAAGGACACCATGGAAAACAGAAAGCTGCTAAGATGTAACTGAACAAGGAGGATGTTCCAGCCCCAGCAAGTGTCAGAGCTTGGCAGCTTTGGTCACATGGTCCTAACTTTAGAGTCCATGGTAGAAGAAAGGAATTATGGAATATCCTCCTCAAGTAAAGATGGTGAGGCAAGGTGTGCCAGAGGTGGATCTGCCTAGAGGAGCCATCGAGCGAAGCCGAGGCCTGGATTACCTTGGAGACCCCAAAATCTTGGAGATGCAGAGCCATGGGACACCTGCTGAGAAAAGCGCTAACAGCGAGTGGGACCAGCTCCAGAGAAGGAAGTGTGTTACAGTCAGCAAAGCTGAAAGGAGTTGGGGATATGAAGAATGTTTTTACAGCAGATATGGAGTTTGCCCAGCTGGGGTTTGGTCTTGCTTTGTTTCAATAGTTCCTCGCTGTGCTCCTTTTTGGAATGGTAATGTATGTCCTGTGGCATTATATGTCAGAAGTACGCAATCTGCTTTGCAATCTGCTTTTCCATTTTTACTTTAGAGGGGTAAGAGTTTGTCATGGATCTCAGAAGAGACTTTTGGACCTTGGACTTTTAAACAAGTTTGAGACTGTTTTAGACTTACGGGGACTTTTGAAGTTGGACTGAATGTACTTTGTATTATGTTATGGCTACAAACCTACAGGAGCCAGAGAATGGAATGTGGTCGTTTGAATGAATAAAAATGGCTTCTAGAGGCCCAGAGGAAGTGGCATTATCGGGGGTGTGGCCTTGTCGAGGTAGGTGTGGCCTTATGGGAGGAAGTGTGTCATCTTATGGAAGTGGCTTTGAGGTCTCAGAAGCTCAAGCCAGGCCTAATTGCTCACTGTCTCTTGCTGCTACCCGTGGATCCAGATGCAGAACTTTCAGTCCATTCTTCCATACCTTGTCTGCCTGTGTGTCTTCCATGCTTACTGCCATGATAACTGACTGAACCTCTGAACTGGAAGCCAACCCCAGTGAAATGTTTTTCTTTATAAGAGTTGCCCTGGTCATGGTGTCTCTTCACAGCAAAAGAAACTAATGAAGACAGCAAGGATCCTCAATGAAGGTGGAGCCTTGTCAGCCGCATCCCATAATGTTCGCTGAGCTCCCCGTGCCCTCCTGGGGGGACCTGTCATGGAGCCCAAGTCTTCTGTAGCTAGTCACAGCTGCTCTAATTTCTAGAGGACAGCCACCATATTATACTCAGAGGACAGAGCTCTGCTTGAAGGCTTCCTACCCAAGCAGAGTGGCGGTATGTGCCTGTAGCCCCAGCACTAAGGAGGCAGAGGTAAGAGGGTTGCCACGAGTTTGAGGCCGGCTAGGGCTGTGGAGTGAGATCTTGTTTTTAAGAAAGAGCTGAGCTTGCCCTCAGGTGGCTTCCTCCTTCCCAGAGAGTCTACAGGGCTGCCCAGAAAACTACCCTTCAGCACCAGCCTCTGCCTTCCCCCCCCCCCCCCCCCCCCCCCCCCAAGGCCTCAGCAGAGTTCTTGTCCCCTCAGTGTTCGGCAAGGCCCTGACTCTAGGAGTCCTGAGCCCGGTACAGGCCGACATGCATACGTCAATGGCATGCCCATTGCTGTCATTCTCTGTGGGTTTCTAACCCATGGGGTTGATATGTTCAGGAAAGAGAATAAAGCAAGATTCCCACTCGCTCTTCTTTTCAAAAAAAAAAAAAGAACTGAGGAGTTGAACTCAGGCAGTAGCCATGTTCACCTGGATACAAGAAGCCCAGGGTCAGCCAGGCGGTGGTGGCGCACGCCTTTAATCCCAGCACTTGGGAGGCAGAGGCAGGCGGGTTTCTGAGTTCAAGGCCAGCCTGGTCTACACAGTGAGTTCCTGGACAATCAGGGCTTCACAGAGAAACCCTGTTTCAAAACAAACAAACAAAACAAAACAAAAAACAAGAAGCCCAGGGTCCCATCCCCAGCAGAGCATAAAATCAAGCATGATGCCACACCTATAATCCCAGCACACAGGAGGTGGAGGCAGAAGGATCAAGAATTCAAAGTCATCTTCAACTACAAGCAAGTTTGAGTTTGAGGCCAACCAGAAATATGTGAGAACCATCTATAACAGAGAGAGATAGAGAAACAGAGAGACAGAGAGAGACAGACAGACAAAGAGAGACGCCGAGACAGAGGCCACGCTCACCAGATCTGCCAGGGGACCAATCAGCTCAGTGCTGGGGATAAAATGCCTACTTACTGAGGGAGCAGAAAGCAGAGCTCTGGCTGAATCCACTTTGTCTTCCACAGCAGCTTTTAATCCCTTTGTCTGGCGGATGAACTCAGTTCCCAGAACACTGAGGTTATTAATAACTTTGGGACTTTTTCCCAGTCTCTGAATCGATTGGCAGATGACTCCAGCTTTTCACCCCTGGATGCTTCTAGTATTCAGAGGTGAGAAGTGGCTTTCTCATCTAGAACCTGTGCTGATTTTTTTTTTCACCCTGCTTGGGAGTTCTGCAGTGACCCCTGCAGAGCTCAACCCTGGGTCTTCTTGCCTAGCTAAGTGTACGGCTGCTTCTTTGCTTGTACCGTCTACTTGGGAAGTCCAGTGTGTGTTTCCTCTCTCAGATGGCTTCTCACTGCCAAGTGTAGGCCTGATTGTTGAGTGTTGACAGAGAGCCATGGAGCCGGCCTGATTTAGATTGAGGTCACTTTGAGCTGGGTGCAGGCTTCCTTGTCGTCTGGGCACAGTCTCACACTGGGGGCCACTTCTCCCAGAGAAACTGTTGCAGTCTACAACTCCCCTGGCATGGGAGCATCACGAACGTCTGTCTCGCAGAGGGCACCGTGCTCCTCTCCATCTCTTCTGTCATCCTTCCTCAGAGCTTAGTCATGCCCATGGTGGCCCAGAATCTCATTGCAGCTGCTCTGGTCCTTACCTGCTTCCTCAGCTTCTGCAGTCTTACCTGCCCACAGCTGAATCACAGGAGAATGTCCCCAGCACCCTAATCCGGCCGGCACAGTGGCCTGGTGTCACTTCCAAAGCTCTTAGGTGAGCTGAGAAGTAAATATCAGAGCTTGCCTTGGGAGGCTGACAGATAACGGGACTTGCACTATGGGTAGCCATCATTGGTGCCTGGGAAGATGGCTCAGTGTAGTGCTTTCTGTATAAGTACAAGGACTTGAATTCACATCCACAAGACCCGTGTAAGCACAGTGATGTCTGCCTGACTTTCCAACCCTGGGAAGGCAGAGAGGGAAACATCTCTGGGTCATGGTGGACAGATAGTCTCGGCAAGTCACTGGACACTGGGTTTAGTGAGAGACCATGTCCCGAAAATTGAAGGCTCAGCTAGTAAAACCACTTGCCCACAAACCTGATGACATAAGTTCAGTTCTTGGAGTCCAAATAAAATTGGAAGGAGAGACGTGCTTTCTCAAAGTTGTCCTATGACCTCCATGGACATGTAGTAGCACTTGCTTGCCCCAGCCCCACCCCCAGTAATAATACATTTGAGAGGCTAGAAAGGTGGCTCCGTGATTAAGAACAGTGATTGATTTTCCAAAGGACCCAGCTTCTATTTCTAACCCACATGTCAGCCGACAACCATGTTACTCCAGTTGCAGTGGATCTGACTGATGCCTCTTTTGGCTTCTCCAGGCACTTTATAAACACGGTGCTCAGACATACATGTAGGCAATCACTCATACACATACAATAAAACAAATGAAATCTCATAAGATATAAAACAGTACAGTAGATAGTGATTGAGGAAGACTTCTGACATATCCATCTCTGGTCTCCAATGTACACACACACACACACACACACACACACACACACACACACGCATCAAACGTGTGGCCCTGTGGATCCCAGTACCAGCCTCATCTTCCTCTCCCCAGGACAGCATCAAAGCGTCATCCCTCCCTCTGAACACCTATCACTTTTTCTATACATCTTTTACTATGGTAAACTGTACCTGAGTTTACCATCTCAACTTTTTTCTTTTTTTAAAGACAAGTTCTCAATCAGTTCCTAGCTCAAGCTGGCCAGGAACCCCTGACTCTTCTAGCTCTGCCTCCTAAGTCCTCGAATTACACACATGTATGCTACTGTCTGAGTTACTGGGCAATTGCTGTGAAGAGACACCTTGACTGAGGCTTATAAAAGAAAACATTTTGTTTGGGGCTTGCTGACATTTCAGAGGGTTAGTCCATGACTATAATGAGCTGGTGATCCTAGGTTCTATGAGAAAGCAGATTGAGCAAGTCATGAAGAGCAAGCCAGTAAGCAACGCCCTCCACAGCCTCTGCATCAGCGCCTGCCTCTGCGTTCCTGCCCTGCTTGACTTCCTGACTCGGCTTCCCTCAGTGGACTGTGTGATATGTGTGCCAAATAAACTCTTTCCTCCCCAAATTGCTTTGATCTTTATGTGTTTATCACAGCAATAGAAACCTGAGATAACCACCAAGCTATCTCTGCAGTTCCCGTTCCATTATGTACTTTGCCTACATACATGTATGTGTACCATGTGCATGCCTGGTGCCCATGGAAGTTCAAGAGGGCATTGGATGTCCTGAAGCTAGAGAGCCAGATGGTTGTGAGCTATCATGTGGGTCCTGGGAGCAGAACTCAGGTTGTCTGCAAGAGCAGCAAAGTCTTAACTGATGAATCTTCTCTCCGGTCCTTACTGTTTTTAATTACCAAGTTTTAAGAATTTGAATTTTTTTTCTTTTTTTTTTTTCTTTTCTGAGACAGGGTTTCTCTGTGTAGCCTTGGCTGTCCTGGAACTTACTCCATAGACCAGGCTGGCCTTGAACTCAGAAATCTGCCTGCCTCTGCCTCCCAAGTGCTGGGCTTAAAGGCGTGCGCCACCACGCCTCAGCTCTTGACTGTTTTTTTAAAAAGATTTATTTATTTTATTTATATGAGTACACTGTAGCTGTCTTCAGACACACCAGTAGAGGACATCAGATCCCATTACAGATGGTTGTGAGCTACCATGTGGTTACTGGGAATTGAACTCAGGACCTCTGGAAGAGCAGTCAGTACTCTTAACTGCTGAGCTATCTCTCCAGCCCAATTTGACTGTTTTACACACATATACAATGCACTGCGGTCATTTTCTCTTCCTCTCACTGACTCTTTACCTGTTTCCCATTGGTTCCCTTTCTACATTCATGTCTATGAGTGTTCATGTGTGTGTGTGTGTGTGTGTGTGTGAATGTGTATGTATACTGTGTGTGTCTGTAAGCATATGTTTGTATGTGTACTATGTGTGTATGTGTGTATGTATGTGTATGCATATTATGTGTATGTATATTTTGTATATGTATGTATGTATATATGTGTATGTTGTATGTATGTATATTGTATATATGTACTTATGTGTGTATATATGTGTATTGTATATATGTACTCATGTGTGTATGTATGTGTGTATCATGTGTATGTGTATATTGTATATATATGTATATGTGTATATTATGTGTATGTGTATGTATATGCATAGTATGTATGTTTGTGTATTGCATGTTTCTATGTGTTTGTTATGTACATGTGTGTATGAGTGTATGAATGTGTATGTCTGTATATGTGTATGTGTGTGTATGTATGTATGTGTGTGTTCCTGAGTGCAATGGCTATACCATAGCCAGAAGGCGGTGATTCCCAACTATCCTCACCATTGTCTGCCTCTTACAGCCTTTCCACTCGATCCCCTCTTATGTTCCCTGAGCCTAGAGGGAGGTTGCAGATGCTCTTTAGTGCCAAGCAATTAAACTCCTTATTCTCAGAGTTTGATTAGTTATGAGTGTCCATCCCAGCCGCAGGCTTTTGAACTAGTCTATGTTTTTTAGATTTTTAAAAGTGTGTGTATGTGAGTGCATCATATGCATGTTTGGTACCCTTGGCGATCATAAAAAGGCATCAGACCCTGGAACAGGAGGTGTGAATGATCATGAGCCGTGGTGTGGGTGCTGGAAATTGAACCCAGATCCTTTGCAAGAGTAACATCCCTCTGCACCACTGAGCTGTCTTCCCAACCTCTAGTCCAATGAGTTTATTTGCTTGTTTGTTTGTGTTTTGGAGACAGGGTTTCTCTGTGTAGCCCCAGCTGTCCTGGAACTCACTCTGTGGATTAGGCTGCCTTGAACTCAGAGATTCTGACTGTTGGGATTGAAGGTGTGTGCCACGACTCCTGGCTCCCTAGTCTCACTTAACAGCAACAGTAACAACGACAACGGAAGCATACGGTGTGGGGAACGGCTCAGTGGTCAGGAGCTTTGGCTGTTTTTCAGAGGACCCAGGTTGCTCACTGTACCCACATGACGGCTCACAAGCATCTGTCTCTCCAGCTCTGGGGGATCTAATGCCCACTTCTGACATCTGAAGATAACATGCACTCAAGTGGTGCACAATATGTATGCAGGCAAACCGATGTACGTAAGATAAAAATAAAGACAAGTCTTGAAACAATGAATACAGAAGAAAAGAGCATTGGCATCCTTTTGTGTAGGTCAGTGATCCAACACTAATCTTCTTTTTTGTTTTGTTTTTTTGAGACAGGGTTTCTCTGTGTAGCCCTGGCTGTCCTGGAACTCACTCTGTAGACCAGGATGGCCTCGAACTCAGAAATCCGCCTGCCTCTGCCTCCCAAGTGCTGGGATTAAAGACGTGCACCACCACTACCTGGCGATCCAGCACTAATCTTGAAAGTGGGGAGTTTAGGTTCATCCCAGCACAGTGCAGATACATTGTAAGTGAGTGTTTAGATAAAAGCCATTTTGCATATATAGGTATATGGTTTGCATGTGTGTGTATGGATGTGCATGGGTGTGGGTTCACACATGCTTGGGTTTACATGTATAATGTCCATGTGGAAACTAGATGTTGATGTCCAGCAGCTTCCTAGATTACTCCCACCTTATCTACTGAGGCAGCTTTCAGCTAGTCTGGCCAGCCAGTTTGCCTTGTCAATTTCCCTCTCTTCCTCTTCCACTCATTGCTGCCACACCACTTGGTCTTGAAATGACTTCTAGGGATTTGAACCCTGGTACTCCAGTTTGGGCCCCCAGTATCTTATCCACAGAGCTACCATTTCCTCAGGCCTGTGCTGGCTACTTTTATGTCAACCTCACACTAGAGACATTTGGGAAGAGGGAATCTCAACTGAGAAAATACCCAAATTAGATTGGCCTGTGGGCAAGCGTGTAATACATTTTTCTTGATTGATGATTGATGTGGAAGGGCCCAGCTCACCACGGGTAGGGCAGGCTGAGCAAGCTGTGGAGAGGGAGCCAGTAAGGACCATTCCTCCATGACCTCTGCTTCAGCTCCTACCTCCAGGTTTCTGCCCCAACTCCCTTTGATGATGGACTGTCCTATAGAACTGTAAGTTGAAATAAACGTTTTTTTCCCCAGAGTTGCTTTTGATAGCAGTGTTTACCACAGTAGCAGAAACCTGAACTAAACCTATCTGAGACAGCCACTTAGATAGGAAATTAATTATGCAGAGTTTCACCGTGTGCACACACAGAAAATACAATGAAGTTTTGTTAGAGTTGGGCCCCGGGGTGGGACTTCCATTCTGGGCTTCAGCACCAGTGGCCTCCAGTGTCCCTTCCTCTCTTCTTCCCGCCATGCCCCGCTCACCGTTTGTGTCCCAGCACCTTCATTTTTCATGGATTCTCTATCCTGAACCCCTCCTGTGAAAGTCATCTTTGTCCCTTGCTCCTGTCCCTATGTATGAGCCCGGCTGCTGTTAACAGTTCGTCTGGCTGAGCAGTAAGCGGCATGTGGTAACAAGGGCTCTACCGCCTTTGAAAGCTTCCTGGATTCTTCCTGATGTTGATGCAGCTGCTTCCTTCCTCAGAGCCTCTCACCTTCCCCCACTCCACCTGTACCTCAATGGCCCCGTCTCATAGCTCAGGAGCCTACAACCAGGGACCCTACTCTGAGATTCTGACCAAGCTCTCTAGTCCCTGTTATTCTCTAGTGTTGCCCCACAGTAGTACATTTAGAGGAATAATCTATCAGTCTTCATATATTCCTTTCCTCTCCCCGGGTATTTTCACGGTGTGTGTGTGTGTGTGTGTGTGTGTGTGTGTGTGTGTGTGTGTGTGTGTGTGTGTAGCAATGCCTTTCATGAGGGTTACTTGATAGTTCTCTTCCCCACTGAAGAAATAAGCCAATTGGAGCACAATTCAATGGGAATGTGCTCCCAGGAGGCAAGTTCACCATTCGTAGGTGACTGTGAAAGGCTGGAGAATCTTAGAATGTATAATGTATAACTTTTACCTAAAAGCAGGCATGGAAAACCTCTGCCAAAAGCCAAAAAAAAAAAAGGTGGAGTAGCTAGTTCCAGGAACTTTGCTAATCCAGAGCCTCAGGGCTCTGGTTCCCGATACCTGCCCCTCCTGAAGGATCCACTATGAGGGCGGAGCTAAGAATGAAGGTCTAGTGGTTCATGAGACTCTCCACCCTGTCAACCAGTAGATGGAGATTGCACTCCTAGAATGAATATGTTCCCCTCCCTAACTGAACACCTTGGGTTCAGGTCCCTCTGAAAATTTCCAC
>NW_022196891.1:14732071-14752818 GCF_008632895.1 Mastomys coucha
GTCACAAGGAAGTCATCCTGCACACTCATTGTCTAGAGGAATGTGGTTTGGTCAACGCTATCTTCTCAATGGCTGACTGTTGTCCTGTTCCTTATTCTGGGCAATGTTATCTTCTTAATAGCTGACCACTATCCTGTTCCTGGAACTGACCAGTCCACATTCCTGGCTCACAGAGACTTCCTATGCCTTCTTTAAGTAAAGGTTACACATTATACATACATTTCTATTAAATGCCCTCATTCTAAGATTCTCCAGTCTTTCAGGGACAGCTGTCAGAAATGTCAGGAATGAGAGACTGGGCTTTTTGGCAACCTTTCCTATTCCAAGGCTTTCCAAGGGGGTAGGGTGTTGTTGGGGAGAGAGAGAAAGATAGAGAGAGGTGAAAATGAAAATTACCAAACCACATTGGGAAGGGGATGGCAAGCCAGGGACTCCAACCAAATATTACTCACAGAAGCTTGGAGACATCTTACCAGCAGCTACACCACTAAAGACAATAAATACATTTCCCAGCCGGGCAATGGTGGCCCACGCCTTTAATCCCAGTACTTGGGAGGCAGAGACAGGTGGATTTCTGAGTTCGAGGCCAGCCTGGTCTACAGAGTGAGTTCCAGGACAGCCAGGGCTACACAGAGAAACCCTGTCTCGAAAATCAAAAAAAAAAAAAAAAAAAAGACAATACATTTCCCTCTCTTAGTAACCATCAACTGCCTCAGGGACGGGTGGACCCTGGTGAAGCCCTCTGCCCATTGGAAGCTTTAGATGCTATGTGACTTTGCAAGGGTAGTTGGTGCCTTTGGTCTTTTCACTTGTTTGCTTGTCTCCCACCCCCCACTGCCCCACCCATTCTCGCACCCTCTGGATTGACTGCCTGCTCTCCCTGGAGAAGGTCCTCAGGAAGTCATTTACCACTCAAAGCCACCATTGTCTACCGCAGGGAGAAGGGAAGATAAGGATGGTTCTCCCAAGTGTGTGAGACCCAGAAGAATACAGTCAGAGCCGGGTGGCGGTGGTACACGCCTTTGATCTCAGCACTTGAGAGGCAGAGGCAGGCAGATTTCTGAGTTCGAGGCCAGCCTGGGGGTGAGTTTCAGGACAGCCAAGGCAACACAGAGAAACCGTCTCAAAAAACAAACAAACAAACAAACAAAAAAGAATGTAGTCAGAACTGACTCTGCTAGAACCCTGTTTCCCAGCAGGGCTTTTTGGAATTCAGTGGGGAATTATCAGTCTGGGGTGGGGGGAGTGATTTGTCTACCTGTCTAGTTGTCTCTGTCTATTTATCTAACATCTATCATCCGCCTGCCTGTCTATCATCTACATCTATCTATCCATCTACACATCTGTCTATTTAATTAAAATGCTTTATTATTATTTTTTATTTGTTTGCGGGTGGGGCGGGGGTGAGTGTAGGTGACTGTCACAGCCTAGGTGAGGAAGTCAGAGGGCTATAATTTTGCAGGCTTGTTTTCTCCTTCTACCACACAGGTCCTAGGGAGTGAACTCAGTCTGTTGTGTGTGTCAGGAGACCCGTTTTACCTGCTGAGTCATATCATAGGCTCTATTTAGCGTAGTTTCCTTTTAAAGATTGATTTTCTTATTTATATTTCACTCTGTGTGTGCATGTACCATCGGAGATCAGAAGTCAGTGTTGAATCCCCTGGATCTGGTATTAAGGATTCATGATCCGACTAAGACTCAAAGAATATGTAAATTCAAAGAGTATTTTATCCTGCAGAAGTCCAGCATGCTGAGGTCTCCCATTATCAGACTAGAGAGACACCCAAGTGAGCTTGCAGGCCTGATTTAAAACACAGTAGGGGATTCCTTTATCTTGCTCCATCTCTAGGTGGCCTTTATCTTGCTCCATCTCTAGGGGTATCTCATTACCAAGTTGTGGGGGCAGGAAACCGTTGCTGGGGAAGTATCTGAAGAAGTCTGGAAAGGGCTACTGACCCATTGTCCTTGCCTCAGGCCAGGTGGTGGCGTAGATTTTGAGGCCTGGACTGGCCTGGACTTGTCCAGTTCTTGGAAAGAGAGATTTAGGCCTAGTCTCCTGAACTGCCAATCTGAAGCCTGTCACGGAGTCAGCCTAGCCTTCTTATTCCCTGCTTTCAGTAATGGGCCATCTCCAATCCTTGAGGTGTTTCTGAGGCCCCTACACCAGCAGCTCCAGCCATCCCTACGTCAAGGAGAGAACCTAGTACCACAGTGGAACTGTCCTCCCTTTTAACCTGGTTGGAGATGCTAGCTGGCTGAAGACATAAAAATCTCCGGTTGAAAGAATGGGAGACTTAGAAATTTAGGAGAAAGCATGTTAATGAAAAGTAATGTATTAGTAGAAATGTAACAAACCAAAAAGGTGGAGTAGCTAGTTCCAGGAACTTGGCTAACTCAGAGCCTCAGGGCTCTGGTTCCCGATACCTGCCCCTCCGGAATGATCCACAATGAGGGCGGAACTAGGAATGAAGGTCTAGTGGTTTATGAGACTCTCCACCCTGTCAACTGGTAGATGAAGATTACATTCCTAGAATGAATGTTTCCCTCCCTAACTGAATACCTTGGGTTGGGTCCTCTGAAATTTTCCACTGTTTTTATGTTCTGTTTCCTTGGTAACCCTCTCTCCGCCCCCAGCTTGTGGTCTTTCCCTTAAATACCCCTCACTTCTTGTGTTCGGGGTCGAACTCCACTGGCTAGCATGGTCACAGATTGACCCCAGGGTCGAACTCTGCTGGCCAGCATGGTCATGAGATCGACCCTGGTACCAGTATCCCCAATAAACCTCATGTGATTGCAGCAAGTTCAGTCTCTCGTGAGTTTTTGGGTGGTCGTGTCATCCCAAGACTTGAGTAAGGATCTCCCCAGTTCTGGGGGTCTTTCACGGTCATATTTACAACCAGGCCATAAATGCATGAAGTAAGACCCAAGGGCCAAGCCCTGCAAGCATTCTCTGGGGGTAGCATGTATCCTGCAACAGCAGGGGTTACCGTGCAGTTGCAGAGGTGGGAACAGGCTGAGGGTACCTTATTTCCAATGCAGACTGTCTGGTAATCAACAGTTCTGTGTTAAGTCCAGGGTAAGAGGAGTTAAGAACCTGCAGTCCAATCGGCCTTCTTGCCAGCCACTGTGAACTTAATGGTAAGGTTATTGCATCACCCCGGGTGGGGTGGTGGAGGAGGAAGACCCAGATAGTAAGCGGGCAGAGACTAGTGCAGCAAAGCATAAGCAGAAAGCAGGCAGGATGGGAGTGCTAGAGATGCAGTTTCATCAGATAGACAGGGTGTGGTGGGGTCACCTTCCATCCTTCTTGTGGTGGTTCCCCTGGAAGTCACCTCCGCTGGGACCTTATCTGCTGAATCATCTTTCTCCTGGCAGGCTTAACACGGGAGTGGGGTATCCACTTCTGATCCCGGTCTACCTTAACAGCCATAGGTGTGATCAGGATCACAGTGTGAGGTCCTTTCCGGTGAGGTCCCAGAGTCTTGTAGCTGTCTCTTAATCCAGACTTGTCACCTGGTTCAAGCAATGGGGGCTAGGAGGAGGAGCAGACTCACGAACCTGGCAGACGGCAGGCCAGAGTTGCTTCTGGACCCTGTGGAGGACTTCCAATGATTTTAAAATCTTACGTTGGTCATATTCAGCTAAGATGTCAGACTGGAGGTTAGGCATCATGGGATGGGGCCTCCCCTATAGGATCTCACATGGGGGTGAGACCTAAAGTATAGGGGGTGTTCCTAGCCCTGTGTAAGGCATAAAGTAGGAGAGATGCCCAGTCACCCCAAGTTTCAGGGGTTAACTTAGTCAAGGCTTCCTTCAGGTTCCGATTCATCCCTCTATTTGCCCTGGACTCTGAGGTCTGTATGTACAATGTAATTTCCAACTGGTCCCCAGAACCTGTGCTAGAGATCGAGTTACCTGAGCAATGAGTGCTGGTTCATTGTCAGACCCAAGCCGGGTAGGTGCACTGGCTGGTTTTGTGTGTCAACTTGACACAGGCTGGAGTTATCACAGAGAAGGGAGCTTCAGTTGGGGAAGTGCCTCCATGAGGTCCAGCTGTGGGGCATTTTCTCAATTAGTGATCAAGGGGGTAGGGCCCCTTGTGGGTGGTGCCATCCCTGAGCTGGAAGTCTTGGGTTCTATAAGAGAGCAGGCTGAGCAAGCCAGGGGAGGCAAGCCAGTAAGGAACATCCCTCCATGGCCTCTGTGTCAGCTCCTGCTTCCTGACCTGCTTGAGTTCCAGTCCTGACTTCCTCTGGTGATCAACAGCCATGTGGAAGTGTAAGCCAAATAAACCCTTTCCTTTCCAACTTGCTTCTTGGTCATGATGTTTGCGCAGGAGTAGAAGCCCTGACTGAGACAGTGGGCGATCCATACCTGGGTACGATGTCTTCCAGAGGCTTCCTTGCCACTCCATTGGCAGTCTCCTTTTTTGAAGGGTTCTCTACCCAACCTGAAAAGGTATCTATAAAAACTAGCAAATATTTACATCCCTCTGTTCCTGGTTTTATTTCCGTATAATTTATTTCCCAGTTAGCCCCTGGCTATTGGCCCCAGATTCTGGTTCCTGGAGTGGTTCCTTGACTGAGACATAAGGAGTTCACAGCCTGGCAGGTGGCGCAGCCTGAGATTACCTGATCAACCAAGTGTCCTAAGTCAAATACTCTGTACCTTGCCCCTCATAGAAGTTCCTTCAGTTTTCGGTGATCCAGGCTTGAAGCTTGATGAATTGGATGGATGAGTGGCTTAGCAAACTCCTTAGGTAGGATGGTGCAGCCCTCAGAGGTCAGCAACCCTCCGTCTCTTCTGTAAACTCCTTGGCATTGTGCCTGATCTTGTTGGTCTTCAGCAGTATACTCAGAGATGGCTGGGAGCTCAGAGGGGAGCAAAGCTACCAGGATGCTGGCAGTGGAAGCCTGGGCGGCCTCCCTTTCAGCCTTATCAGCTAGCTTGTTCCCTCAGGTTATTTCTGATGTTCCTTTCTGATGCCCAGGTCAATGAATTATGGGCACTTTGAGAGGAAGCCATAATGACTCCAATGAAACGAGTATTCCTTCCTTATTTGTGATGGTTTTTCCTCCAGCAGTCAATAATCCCATCTGCAGCCGGTGTAAATGTTAGCTATGGCTCCTTTTGACAGATTTAAAGCCTGGGCTAGACAGAATCTTCAGTTCGGCTTTCTGGGCCGAAGTTCCCGGCGGTCAAGCAGTTGCCCAAATAACAGAGTCCAAGTCCGTTATCGCCGCCGCTGCGTACCTGATTCCATTCTGGATGAAGCTGCTCCCATCCGTGGAGCAGATCCTGACCAGGGTAGGTCAGCCAAGTCCAGCCTGATGTTCTGGATGTGCCCCACACTGTAGAGCAACCATGCTGCACATCTGGGGATGGGTCAGGTAACAGGGTGGTTGGGTTTAGGGCAGATGGCTTAAGTGAGGGAGCCTGAAGGTACGTCAGACTGGCATTGGACAGCCACCAGCTGGGTGGGTGCTTGAGAGCCCCTGGGTAGAATGGGGAGGGGGTGGTGATAAGAAGTTCCTGCCCCATGGTTATTTTGTCAGCATCCTTGACTAGCAAGGCAGTAGCAGCTATGATCAAGAGGCAGGATGGCCATCCTTAGGCCACTATGTCCAGCTACTTAGATATCTAAGTCACAGGGTTTTTTCCCCCCCCCCCGTGGTTCCCATAGTTTGGGTGAGTACCCGCTTTGTTATCCCCTTTCTCTGATCCACATACAGGTGGGAAGGTTTGTGAATGTCTGGGAGGGCCAAGGCCGGAACCTCCGATAAAGCTCTTCCTAGAGTCTTAAAAACCATGTCCATCTCAGGGGTCCATTCTGTTTTGTCTTCTTGGCTCCTGATGGCCTCATATCATGGTTTGACTATCTCAGTGAACCCTGGCACCCTAAGTCTACAGAAACTGCCAGATTCCAGAAATTCCCATACTTGCCTTTGGGTTGATGGACTTCTATGACTTGGCAAACGTCCTTAAAATAGTTCAGGACCAAGCCCAGTGGGGTGCTTTGTGCCTTGCCCCATCCTAGGAATCAATGAAGAATTTGTATGAGAGGACAAAAAGCACAAACGGAATATACACAGACAGATACAGAAGGACACTCCCAGGAAAACAAAAACAAACCGAAAGGCTGTCTCAGGCGACTGTGCAATGGAGGCCCACAGACCCACAGCCAGTTGAGAATTCAGATGAGAACTAGCAAGTTCTCCAGCTTCTGGTAGGAGGCCAGGATTGCTCTCTGTTACTCCTGGCCAGGTGACAACATACTCGTCCACTTTGACCCTCTAAGCCTCCAGATTGAATCCAAAACAGAATGAAATCTGAAACAGAAACACAGAGATGGACAAGACAAAAGACAACAGGGCGCTCAGACTTACCAACTGGAAAACTGCTTTACTATTTAGGTCAGAGGGTCTCCAGCGAATATCAGACGATCTCCGGATCATGTAAGGATCCATGATTCACCCAAGAATGATACTCCGCACTCAAGTAGTATATAAATGTGTAGAGTGTTCCATTCTGCAGAAGTCCAGCGTGCTGGGGTCTCCCATTACATAGAGAGACAACCAAGTGAGCTTGCAGGCCTGAGAGGGCTAGGCTGACTCCATGACAGGCTTCAAACTGGTGGTTCATAAGACTAGGCGTAAATCTTCTTCCCAGAACTGGGCAATTCCTGGGACATCCAGGCCTTAGAAGCTGCCCTGCCACCTGGCCTGAGGCAAGGACAGTGGGACAGCAGCAGTTTCCGGACTTCCTCAGCAACAGTTTCCAGACCTCCCCCAGAAAGTTTCCAGCTTCCATACCTCAGTAGTGGATCGACAGTAAAGATGGATCCAACAGATTAACATAGAGGCCACCTACCCCAGAATTTCCTAATGTGCCCTTCCCCCAGAAACTCTTCCCTACATAATCCAGACATTTTGCTGCCCGACCCCCCATCTCCTTCTCTCTCTGCATGTGTACTCTTTCTTTCTCTCTCTTCCCATGGCAGCTTCCCAGGCCTCCTTCCTTGTGGCCAGTGAACTCGCTTGTATGAGAGCAGCTTTCCATTAAAACTATATTTAATATAATCTAATCTGGTTTAGACTGGCTCATTTTACCAGTGGAAACATAGTATATCAGACCTACATTTATTTATTGATTGATTGATTGGAGATAGAATCTTTTTGTTTGTTTGTTTGTTTTTTTGAGACAGGGTTTCTCTGTGTAGCCCTGGTTGTCCTGGAGCTCACTTTGTAGACCAGGCTGGCCTCAAACTCAGAAATTCACCTGTCTCTGCCTCCCAAATGCTGGGATTAAAGATTCTATCACCGCCCGGCTGGAGATAGAATCTTACTCTTAGTAACAATCCAAAACCTAATTATAGGAGGATAGTAGTTTGTGAAAAGTTTGTTATAATACATGGTTAAATAACTGTTACTGAAATAAGTGTAAATTGTTTAATCAGTATTCATCATTGCGCTTGGTGAGGGCTGCACAAAGACAAAAGCCTGGCATTTCAGAGGAGGCAGGACCTGTCATAGGCCTGGCATTGCAGAGGAGACAGGACCTGTCATAGGCCTGGCATTGCAGAGGAGGCAGGACCTGTCATAGGTCTAAGACTGGTCAGAGATTCCCTGATCTGACCATAGCTAGATTTTAACAAAGAAGAGGCTTTTGTTCATGAGGCCAGGTCTATACCAAGGACTTGGGATTCCCAAATGTGAGGCCCAGCCACCTCAGTCAGGGGTTTATGAAGGCAAAGAACACAACATTATATTCTCTTCTATAAGCAATAGGTCATCTCCTACAAAGCCATTTGTTTATAGAGGCAGAAACAGTGGTTGACCTCATGACCTTGCATAAATAACAGTTTTGTTAAAATTGTACAAGATCAGGCAATTTAAAAAAAAAAAAAAATCAACCCTTGGGCTGGAGAGATGACTCAGTGGTTAAGAGCACTGACTCTTCTTCCTGAGGTCCTGAGTTCAATTCCCAGCAACCACACAGTGGCCCACAACCATCTTTCATGGGATCTGATGCCCTCTTCTGGTGTGTCTGAAGATAGCTACAGTATACTCATATACATAAAATAAATAGAATCTTTAAAAACAAAATCAACCCTTAATGTCTCTTAACACTTGGAAGTCCAATTTTGTTTTATAATTCTTTTAAGGGTAGAAATCTTAACTTCCAAGCATCAAGTTAGCCATCAGCACAACTCTAGCCACCACAGGGCCAAGCTGCATGGTAATGCCAGCCATCCTTGCACAGTGGGACAGAGGGTACTTCACTCCTTTCTACATTCGTGTAGTATTCAAATTCTCTGCTAGCCCAGATTATATTAATAACTGGAAAAACGAAAACAAGCCAGTTACACTTTGCTAGTCAATAGTGTGGTTGGTTTGGTTTGGAGATCTTGCTTAGAAATAGGAGGAGGGCCAGGTATGTTGACACACATCTGTCATTCCAGGACTGAGGGAACTGAGTAAGGAGGATTTGCCAAATTCCAAGCCAGCCTGAGCTGTGTATTGAAACTCTGTCTTAAACACACACACACACACACACATACACACACACACACACACACACACACACGTAATAAACTGAGAAACTAAAATGAAAGGGAAGGAGATATAATGAGTTCCAGGATGACATAGCCCTTGCCTGTCGTTCAGCTCTTGTTTCATCTCTAGCATTGGGTGAAAAAAGGAGGGGAAAGAAAGAAAGAAAGAAAGAAAGAAAGAAAGAAAGAAAGAAAGAAAGAAAGGAGAGAGAGAAAGAGAGAAAGAGAAAGAAAGAAAGGATAGGAAGAAAGAAAGAGAGAAAGAAAGAAAGGAGAGAGAGACAGGGAAGAAAGAATGTGCAGAAAGAGAGAGAGAAAGAAAGAAAGAAAGAAGGAAAATCAAACATTTAGTGGTTTGTATAGTAAAGCCTTTTTGTCTGCTTTAAGGGAAATGTTTCAACAAGGCCTTTGCTGTGTTTGGAAACTTGTAGAGGCTGAGAAATTGTTTTGAGAGTGTTTGAACCTTGAAGAAATGCATCTCTGGAGAATCTGCAGTTGGTGCTATGGGAGAGCTTGGAGCTGCACCAGCCTTGGTCCTAAGCCACTCCTGGCAAACCTGGAGTTCTTATTTTTGACTATGGCTAGCCATGGTCAAAGGGACTAAGATTGTGTGGGTTGTCTGCTTTCATGGGCAGCAAGGGCAAGATAACTTTGGCAGCTGGAACCTTTCCCAGCTCCAATTAACCTTGTATAATGTTTGAATAAAGCAACTGCAGTGAGCTAGCTGGGTGTCAGTCTTTTCCAAGAAGGCTGAACCCCTCTGCTCCTTTGGAAAATGAGAGCTTAGCATCTTGGTGAGCTTCTCTCTCTCTACAGTGGCACCTACAATCAACATCAATCAATAAATGTCACCTAATGTAAGGTTCAAACCTACAACCCTGAGATTGAGAGTCTCATGCTCTACCAACTGAGCTAACCTGACATTAGCCTTTTCCAAAAAGGATAAACCCCTCTGCTCCTTTAGAAAACGAGGGGTTAGCATCTTGGTGAGCTTCTCTCTCTACTGTAGCACCTACGGCAACATCAATCCATACAGACAAGGCAATAGTTCCCTCCCAACCCTACCCCACAGCCCCTTCCCTGTGCTGCACTGTCTGTGAGAGCTGAAATGACAGATCATCAGGAAGAGCACTTGGTGCAAGGCTGACAGCCTGAGTTCTAGCCCCAGAGCCGACCTGGAAGGAAAGACGCTCCTGAAGATCCTGCTCTGGCCCCACCCACCCTGCCCCACCCCGCCCCACCCACCCCACCCCACCTGGACAACATATTTTCCTAAAGACACATCCCATTGATGTGAGGTCCTAGCTAGGAAAAGGAGGAGATTGAGAATTAAAACAGATTGAGGTCCAGGCAGCCAGGTCCTGGGGAGTACAGACATTATACATTCTTGTGGGGTAAGAATGTTGTATTAACAGTTTCCTTTGATACTGAAACATTCCTTCCTTCACAGATGATCCTTAAGCAGGAAGGTAAACAACGCCGAGGAGGTCCCTGAAACTGATCAGACTCTCCTGGCCTCTCCGTGCCAGAGTATACAGCAAAAGCGGAGAGTCATTCTCTGACAAAGTGAAGCTGAGCTGCAAAGAAGTCTCCCGGGGGAGAAAAGCTAAAAAAAAATCTCTTGAGACCAGCTGCCTGGAAGAGGTTTAGACCAGAGCCACTTGGATAGGACACTTTCTCGTCTCTTGAGCTGCCTGCAGGCTGTACAGTGGGCTCCAGGTTTCCCAGCTTTGTGAACTGTCACCAGTAGGATGGGCTGTGGTGATGCAGCTGTCTTTGCGTCATTTCCGCTGGCGTAAATAACCCCTCAGGCACACGCCTGCAATAAAACCCATTGCTTCAACAACCTCTGTCATGGGCTCCCTATTTGGGGTGAGTCCGCTGGTTTGTGCTGCATCTCCTCAGGAAAAGTTTCTGTCACACAACAAAGAGGGCGCTGAAGTTTTTTTTTTTTTTTTTTTTTTGGTTTTTTTTCCGAGACAGGGTTTCTCTGAGTAGCCCTGGCTGTCCTGGAACTCACTCTGTAGATCAGGCTGGCCTCAAACTCTGAAATCCGCCTGCCTCTGCCTCCCAAGTGCTGGGATTAAAGGCCTGCGCCACCACCGCCCGGCGGCGCTGAAGTTTTGAATCCCAGGCGTATCTTAGATCACACAGTGCCCGTCGGCCCATCAGCTGCTCTCTTCCTGTCTCTCATCAGTTCTCCTTTCCCCTCCTCTTTATCCCTCCAATCCTCCATCCTTAACTTTCTCTAAAAATTTGTTTATTTTTATTTTATGTGTTTGAGTGATGTATGTATGTGTACCATGTGCATACCTGGTGCTCCCAGGGGCCAGAAGTAGACATTAGTTCCCCTAGGACTGGAGTTACAAACAGTTGTGAGCTGCCATGTGGGAGCCAAATCCAGGTCCTCTGGAAGAGCAGAACACGCTCTTAACCAATGAGCCATACCTTCATCCCTCCCTTGGGTTTATAAATTTGAGTATAGTGTCCTCAGAGACCAGAAGAAAAGATTATAACTCCTGAGCTAGAGTCATAGGAAGTGACTCCACCTAATGTGGTTGCTGGGAACCAAATCAGGTAGGTCCTCTGCAAGAATAGCAAGCATTCTCTTACCTGCCATGCCATTTCTCTAGGCTCAGATTTATTTTATTTTTAATCAAGTATAGGTAGATGTGCATCTGTATGTGGCTATTCACACGTGAGTGTGAGTTCCCAAGGAGGCTAGAAGTGTTAGGTTTCCTGTCTAGAACAGGCAGTTTTGAGCCACCTGAAGACAGTCCTTAGATGGAACTCCGATCCTCTGAAAGAATAATACATGCTCATAACAGCTGAGCCATCGAGTCTAGCTCTGCTTTTCTGGTTGCATTTGGTTTTGAAACAGTTTCTCTGTGTAGCTCTGGCTGTCCTGAAACTCACTCTGTAATAGACTAGGCCTGTACGTGTTAGTTAACAGCTTCAAGGGTATCCTGGCAGTCAGGAGTCAAGGAACACCACAAAGTCACACCACACAACAAACCTCACACAAGCGATTTATTGGGAAAGACACAACAGGGTGGCTGCCTCTGCTCCAGTGAGAAGCAGCAAAGAGCTGAACAGGAGGCAGGCTTATAGACGGTTTCCTGGAGAAGGAAGCTGAACAGGAGGCAGGCTTATATACAGTTTCCTGGAGAAGGAGCTTCCCAGGGTAGAGATGGTGGGATTTCAAGTCCTAAGGTTGCAAGCTCAGAGACTGGTAGCTTTCCAAACTCAGGAAGTAGTGGGTTGTGAAAACTGAGAAGTTAGCTGGGATGTTTTATCCTACAAGGCTGTCTTCAAGCTCAGAGAGCTACCTGCCTCTAACACCATACCTGGCTTTATTTAAAACAAACAAAACTAAGTCTCATGTAGGCCAAGCTGGCTTTGAACTCCATGTATAGGTAAAGATGACCTTAACTTCTAATCTTTCTGCCTCTACTACACCTGACATTACAAGTGTGTACTACCATGATTTTTTTTAATTATTACATTTATTAACTGATTTGCACAGAGGTCAGAGGTCAACCTGCTGGGATTTTCTTTCTTCACGTGTGTTCCAGAAATGGAACTCAAGCTATCAGTCCTAGAGGCAAGCACATTTACTGGCTGAGCCATCTGTTTCACTGATCTCCATGCCTGGTTGATGTGATGCTGGGGATGGAACCCAGATCGTTATGAATATGAGGCAAGTATTCTGTCAACTGAGTCACATCCCCAGTTCTCTATTGTAGGTGAATGACTGTGAACCCCTGGTTCTGGGAACCTTGGTGAACTGTTTACCCAGTAACCTGGTTGGCAAACCGGTCATGGCCAGAAGGGAGTGTGCCGTATGAACAAATGGGAATGACTGGTTGTTCCGGCTCCACAGAGGTCTGTGGCTTGCTTTTCCTGTCTGCCTACCAGGAGCAGCTAGGTTCGAACCCTTTCTAAGGCCCTGGATAAAGCAGCACAACTTCACGTACTCACTGACGCACCTGTCCATTTCACTTGTTTTTATAGAGCACCTGATCCATGCCGGTACTATTGTAGACATTTTCACGTTAGTGACCAACACCATAGTCAAATCTCTGGCTTTGTGAGATTACGTCCTACACTGGAGATGGATGCCCAAAATAAATGAGGAATTGTGTTGTGAGTTGGAAAAGGGCAAGAACAAATTTGGGGGGAAATAGGATGGTTAGGAAAGGCTTCTGTGAGCTGGGCAGAGGCCTACAGGAAGGGAGAGGGAAGGCCATGGTACCAACCAGTAGAAGGGCATGCCAGAGCAGATATATACAGGACAGACAGTTTAGAATTTTAGATGTATATTTATTACTGGAGAGATGAGCCAAGTGGTAAGGTGCAAGCATCAGGACTTTAATCTGTTCCTCAGATCCCATTCAAGATACTCCTAGAATCCCAGCATTCATGGCTTCAAAAATAATGTGGATAGGGCTGGCTGGATTACTCAGAGGGGAGAGGCCCTTGCTGCCAAGCCTGGAGCCTGAGGAACTGAATACCATCAGATGTGTAAGGAAGGTGCCACCTCTCCCAGGTGGTCCTCACCCCTACTTGCACACACTCCTTAGCGTACGTCTTAAATAACACCTAAGATGCGGTGAGGACTCTTCCAGGTTGTCAAGTTGACTACATCTGGAATGACTACAATCCAGAAATGGAGGGCACACCCCTGATCCAGACCTTGAGGCTGGAAGACACAGGCTTTTGATTTAGACCTAGAGGAATAGTGGCCATGAAAAGTTTAGGCCCAGGCAAGGCGGTATGTGGCTTTAATCCCAGAAGACAGAGGCAAGCGGATCTTTGAGTTCAAGGCCAGCCTGGGACAGAGCAAGTTCCAAGTCCAGGCATAGTAGTACACACCTTTAATCTGGGCCATAGCTTCTGCTGGAGACCTACATAAGGATGATGAAAGAAGGAAGGTTCACTCTTCTTCGCCTGCTTGCACTTACTTGTCAGCACATCAGTTGGAACCTACCTCTTCAGGACTCCAGCTTATATGGAAGACCGGCTGAGACACCCAGCCTCGTGGGACGGAGCAACTACTAGACTCTTGGACTTCCCATTCACAGCTGCCCATTGCTGGGTTATGTGGACTGTAGACTGTCAGTCATTTTCAATGAAGTTCCTTAATATACAGAGACATTCCATAAGTTATGCTAATCTAGAGAACCCTGACTAGTACAGATGCTTATACTAAAAGTTCTCCGAAATTCAAATTTGTATGTTGAATATTTTCTTTTTTCTTTTTTCTTTTTTTTTTTTAGGTTTTTAAAAGATTTTATTTCTGCCGGGCAGTGGTGGCACACGCCTTTAATCCCAGCACTTGGGAGGCAGAGGCAGGCAGATTTCTGAGTTCGAGGCCAGCCTGGCCTACAGAGTGAGTTTCAGGACAGCCAGGGCTACACAGAGAAACCCTGTCTCGAAAAAACAAAAAACAAAAAAACAAAAAACAAACAAACAAATTTCTTTTTTTAATGTATGAGCGCTCTATCTGCATGTATGACTGCAGGCCAGAAGAGGGCATCAGATCCCACCATGTGGTTGCTGGGAATTGAACTCAGGACCTCTGGAAGAGCAGGCAGTGCTATTAACTGCTGAGTCATCTCACCAGCCCAATATTGAATGAGAATATCTGACTACTGTAATTTGAGAAGCATCAAACAAGAATTTGAAGATAACTAATAAGTTAGCTGAATGCTGTGGTTCCTGCCTGTGACTCCAGTACTTGGGGTGACAAGGAAGGCGGGTCACACAGTGTCTGAGTCTAGCTTGGGCTACACAGTGAGTTCTGTGAGATACTGTCTCAAAAATAAAACAACAACAAGAAGGGCTGGAGAGGAAGCTCAGTTGACACAGTGCTCACCTAGCATGCATGGAGCTCTGAGACCCACCCCTAACACTATGAAAAAGCCCAGCTGCTGGGGCGCTCAAGAGGTAGACGAAGATCAAAAGCTCAACATCCTCCACTAGAGAGCAAGTTTGAAGACAGTATGGGCTATAGACCCTGTCTCAGAGAGAGAGAGAAAGAGAGAGAGAGAGAGAGAGAGAGAGAGAGAGAGAGAGACAGACAGACAGACAGACAGACAGACAGACAGACAGAGACACAGAGACAGAGACAGACAGACAGACAGAGACATGGGGGTAGCTTTTTTGTTTTATTATTTTTCTACTTGAGGGTGGATCTCATATACCCCAGGCCTCAAGCTCACTAGCTAGCTGAGGCTGATCTTGACCTCCCGATTCTCCTGTGACTACCTTACTGTGCAGTGGACTCCAGGCATAGGCTACGGCATCGAGTTTAAGATGCGTTCTTTAAGGAAATAATACACACACAAAAGCCAACCCGAAAAAACAACCACAAGCCCACACCCTCTGAGGTAATCCTGACTAAGCCTGACTCGCCCCTCCTCTTTTGCAAGCAGACACCTCTGTGCTGTTTTCCCAGGAAGGTCCCCACAGTGACAAATTGGGTGTCTTAAATCCACAGGCTCTGCTCTCTCACCGCCCTAGACCAAGGATGGAGACGAAGGTGTCACCAGGGCCCCGCCCTCGCTGAAGACTTTAGGGTAAGAGCTCCAGTGTCTCAACCTGGCTTCTGTCAGCATAATGCCAGTCTGGGACTTGACTGCTGGATCATATTGTCTGGGTCCAAATTAAACTATGTGAGTCATTGGATGACAGCATGCAGGAGTCCGGGATGACTTCAACTCAACTGTTACAAAGTCCTATTCCTAAATAAGGTCACATCCCCAGATCCTGGGTGTTAGGACTTCTGATGTATCTTTTCTTGGGGACACAAATCTATCTGCAGCACCCAGTGCCAAGCCATCTTTGTTTTGGGAACTTAATGATTTCTTCGTTCAGCGGGGGAAGGTTTGGGGAGGTGCTTCAGAGGGGAAGGGCATATACTGTTGCAAGCAGAAGGACCTAAGTTTGAATCCCCAGCACTTAAGTACCAGATGTGGCCATTCCAGCCTGTGACGTCAGCATGGGAAGCAGGGGAGGTATATGGCTGGGGCTTGTTGGCCAGCTAGTGTAGCCAGAAGAAAATGGAGCTCCGTGTTCAGTGGGCAAGCCCTTTCCAAGAAATAAGCGGATTTAGGTGTGGTGATGCACACCTTTAATCCCTCCACTGGGTGTTGGGGTGGGGGCAAGGCAAGTGGATTTCTATAATTCAAGGTGGGGGCTTGGTCTATGTAGAGAGTTCCAGGATAGCCACCAGGCTACATGGTGAGACTCTGTCTCAAACCTCTGTGAAAAAGAGGGAGAGAAGAATATAAGTGGAAAATGACTTGATGTCCTATTCTTGCCTCCAAGTGTACACACACACACACACACACACACACACACACACAGAGTATAATTCTAGCATTCTAGAAATCAGCATCATACCCCATCCCAGTCATTACTGTAGTGTTTTGAGAGTCCCCCAATGGCACCTTGACTTCTGTTATCAATTCTAATTCATGGGTTCCCATCTCCCAGTTATAGAAATTAAGCAGAACTCACAGAGCAGCTACCAACTTCTGTCCCCCAGGCCTGTCTTATTACTGAGGAGATGCAGATCCAAATAGACATTGGAAGGAGAATGTGGGGCTCGGTTGGGCCAGGCGGCTTCAGGCCAACTTCTTCTTCTTCTTCTTCTTCTTCTTCTTCTTCTTCTTCTTCTTCTTCTTCTTCTTCTTCTTTTTTGGTTTTTCGAAACAGGGTTTCTCTGAGTCGCCCTGGCTGTCCTGGAACTCACTCTGTAGACCAGGCTGGCCCTCGAACTCAGAAATCCGCCTGCCTCTGCCTCCCAAGTGCTGGGATTAAAGGCGTGCGCCACCACCTCCCGGCAGTAAATGTGTTTTTAAGTATTGGTTGCTTTGATCCTATTACAGGTGAAATGTAGGGGCAGAAGAGTTGGCTCAATGGGTAAAGTGCTTGCACAAGCATGAAATCCATGTTTGTAACTCCCCAGAACCCATGGGAACATGTGTCTGTGACCCCAGATCTGGGGTAGGAGGGCAGAGACAGATCCTGGGGACTTACTGGCTAGTCTAGTCAAAAGTACAAGCTCCCAGTTCACTGAGAGACCCTGTCTCAAAAAATAAGATGGAGACTGAAAAAGACACTTAATGTTGACTTCTGGTCTCCATATATGTGCACACACACTTCCATATATGGACACGACACACATAGTACAATACATATCCCGGTATGTCCAATTGGCTGAGAAAAGGATATCACAAAGATATAAGGTAGTTTTGGAGATATAAGTTTAAAGAGTGAGTTGTCAACTTAACTTGTAGCCAGTCCTAAGACTATCAGCACACAGCCTGAGTAGTCAGTGCTAGTTTTCAGTCCATTATTAGCCAGGATCATGTACATCTCTGAGCTGTTCTGGCCTTTAAACATCTCACAGTGAAATCAGTATGGGAACCTGCCTCAGTCAGGGTTTCTATTACAGTGATGAAACACTGTGATGAGAAGCAAACACTTCTGGGTAACAATTCATCACTGAGTGAGGTCAGGAAAGGAACTCAAGCAGGTCGGGAACTGATGAAGAGGCAGGAATGGATGCAGAGGCAGGAACGGATGCAGAGGCAGGAGCAGATGCAGAGGCAAGAACTGATGCAGAGGCAGGAATGGATGCAGAGGTCATGGAGGAGTGCTGCTCGCTGGCTTGTCCTCATGGTTTGCTTATTGTACCCAGGACCACCTGCCCAGGGACACCACCACCTACAGTGAGCTGGGTGTTCCCATATCAATCATCAATCAAGAAACACTTGACAGTCTGGGCGGTGGTGGCGTACACCTTTAATCCCAGCACTTGGGAGGCAGAGGCAGGTGGATTTCTGAGTTCGAGGCTAGCCTGGTCTACAGAGTGAGTTCCAGGACAGCCAGGGCTACACAGAGAAACCCTGTCTCGAAAAAACAAACAAGCAAGCAAACAAACAAACAAAAAAAGAAATGCATGACAAGCTTGCTCATAGGCCAACTTGAGCCTATGAGGGCACTTTTCACAGTTGAGGTTCACTCTTCCAAAATGTCTATAGTTGTGTGTCTAGTTGGAGTTTTATTGCTGTGGAGAGACACCATGACCAAGGTAACTCTTATAAATGATAACATTTCATTGAGGTTGGCTTACAGTTTCAGAGGTTCAGTCCATTATCATCACTGTGGAAGCATGGCACCATCCAGGCAGGCATAGTATTAGAAGAGCCAAGAGTTCTACATCTTGATCGGAAGGCAGCCAGGAGGAGGGTATATTCTGCAAGCAGCTAGCAGAAGGGTCTCTTCTGCACTGGGATCGGGGGGAGCTTGAGCATAGGAACTCAACACCTTCCCCTGCGGTGACATGTATCCTCCAAAAAGGCCACACACCCTAATAGTAGTACTTCCCATAAGCCATGCACATTCAAACCACCACACTGTGTTAAGCCGAAATAAAGCCAGGCAGCACAGAAACTAAATATCATGCACTCATTTTTTTCCATATACCTTAGTTTATCATAGAATTTTAGATTCTGTCAAAAATGTTTTTTGGCCGGGTGGTGGTGGTGGTGGCACACGCCTTTAATCCCAGCACTTGGGGGAAGAGCAGAGGCAGGGGGATTTCTGAGTTTGAGACCAGCCTGGTCTACAGAGTGAGTTCCAGGACAGCCAGGGCTACACAGAGAAACCCTGTCTTGAAAATTAAAAAAAAAAAAAAAAAAAAAAAAAAAAAAAAAAAAAAAAAAAAAAAAAAAAAAAGGGTTTTGGTTCCTTTACCTATAGTTCTGTCAAACTGGTTGGACAGACACTGGTGATCACGGGGTTTCTTTACCTATAATTTCCATCGAACTGGTTTGGCAAACCCTGGTGATCTCTGTTTGGGATGCTTTTTATCTTTCCTACATGAGGGCGATGTGAGAAGATGACCTCACTGCTATCAGGCGGAAGTCCTGGCTGAGGATTTGGATATAGACCAATGTTATCTTTGTAGCTTACCTTATTATTTGCCTGTTGGTTATACAGTAAAAATTCTGTAGTAAAAGTTTTTAGGTGAGGGGTTTATGAGGTCTCACCCATCCCTGAAGAAGTATAGGCAGGTACTGAAGGAAGGAGAGACCTTTCTTTTAGGGGTGTAGACATTGGGAAGGTGTCTAGGTTTCTAAAATGAACTCCTCACCCATATTCCTGTAAATAAACCCTAGTGAAACCCATGGAGCTCCCTATACAATCACACAAACCCACAGACATGAGAGTAGGGGAACTAACTGAGAAAGAAGATAGGAATCAAGGGAGTGGGAGGGAAAGGAAGAGTACTGGGAGATGAATATGACCAAAGAACATTTCATGAAAGGGTCACAATGGAAGTGTATTAGACTACATACTTTAATCCCAGCACTTTGGTGGAGGGCAGAGAGAGGCAGGCAGATTTCTGAGTTTGAGACCAGCCTGGTCTACAGAGTGAGTTCCAGGACAGCCAGGGCTATACAGAGAAACCCTGTCTCAAAAAAAAAAAAAAAAAAAAAAAAAAAAAAGTCAAATATTCCCACTGAGGGATTTTCTCTGTAGTCCATCTTTCCTGTTGTTCTATCATGTTTGTCCATGGTAGCAATCTTTCTCATCCTTTATTTAAGTTCTCTCTTAATAAACTCATGCCTAGGTTTTTAGGAGAAGCTCTCAACTCCAAAAGGCTCATTATGCTGCTTCTAGTACAATGCATGGCCACTAGGCTGTCTGCACCCTGCCCTCTCTTCACTTTTTAAAAAACATTATTCACTTTACAACCCAATTGTTGTCCTCACTCCTGGTCACCCCTCCCATAATTCCCCCTGCCTCTTCCCTTCTCTGAAAGGGTGGAGGCACCCTCTGGCTCTCCCCCCAACCCTGGCACATCTCTTCGGAGCTAGGTGCATCCTCTCCTACCGAGGCCGGACAAGGCAGCCCAGCTAGAAGAACATATCCCACAGACAGGCAATAGCTTTTGGGATAGCCCCTGCTCCAGTTGTTGGGTTACCCACATGTAGATCAAACTGTATATTTGCTACATATGTGTGGGAAGGCCTAGGTACAGCTTGGCTCATTCTCTGATAGCTCCAAACTGTCCAGGTTAGTTGACTCTGTTGGTCTCCCTGTGGAGTTCTTATCCCATTGAGGTGCTCAATCCTTCTCCCAACTCTTCCATAAGAGGCCCCAAACTCCATCCACTGTTTGGCTGTGAGTGTCTGTATTAATCTGAGTCAGCTGCTGCATGGAGCCTCTCAGAGGACAGTTATGCTAGGCTCCTGTCTGCCAGCATAACAGAGTATTATTAATAGTGTCAAAGATTGGTGATATGTCCAGGAAATGGATCTCTAGTTGGGCCAGTTATTGCTTGACCATTCCCTCAGTCTCTGCTCCATCCTCAATCCCTGGATTTCTTGTAGACAGGATAGATTTGGGGGTCAAACGTTTTGTGGGTGGGTTGGTGTCCCTATGGCTCCACTGGGGTTCCTGCCTGGCTACAGAGGGCCGCCTTTTCAAGTTCTATATCCTCCATGCTGTCTGCATCGGGACTTACTTAAAAATTAGAGAAAGCAACAAATCTAGCAAAGGTGGCACAAACAGAAAGTTGAGTATCCAAAGAGAATAAAAAGGACTTTTGCTATTGAAAGCAGAGAAGGCAAAAGATTTCCATTCACAAATAAGAAAATAGAAATGAATTAAGATCAAGGATGAGGAGTGCTAACTCTGCAGCACACCTATGCTTAGCACGTGAGGCTCTGGGTTCAACTCCCAGCAGTAATGAACTGTCAATACACACCAGGTTAAAAAATATATATATTAAATAGGTGGTGGGGGTATGGACATCCTCGTGGAGACAGGGGTGCGGGGAGGAGGTATGGGATGTGGAACAGTCAGAGGGTGGATCGAGAGAGGAATAAAATCTGGAGTTTAGAATAAATAAATAAATAAATAAATGATTTTTTAAAATGTTAAATACAAATCTAGGAATCACTTAAAAACATTTAGACAGTGTCTCACTGGGAGGTCCTGGCTGGCCTGGAACTCACTATGTAGACCAGGTCAGCCTTGAATTCACAATGGTCAGCCTTCCAAGTGCTGAGATTTAACATGTACACCACTATGCCAGGCTTCTCGTTCATTTCTCAAAGTACTGCTCAATCTTTCTTTTCTTTTTCTTTCACTCTTTTTTTTTTTTTTTTTT
>NW_022196891.1:14752828-14758434 GCF_008632895.1 Mastomys coucha
TTTTTAACTTCGAGGACAGTTTTCTTTGAATTTAACAGATACTCCCAAGATATGCAAACTGTAAGCCTTGAAAGGCAGCTGCCCAGGGAGGATGGAGATGAGGATGGAGATGAGGACGGAGATGAGGACAGAGATGAGGACAGAGATGAGGATGGAGAGGAGGATGGAGATGAGGATGGAGAGGAGGACAGAGAAGAGGACAGAGATGAGGATGGAGATGAGGACGGAGATGAGGATGGAGATGAGGACGGAGAGGAGGATGGAGAGGAGGATGGAGAGGAGGATGGAGATGAGGAAGAGAGAAAGCCATGCCTTTTGAGTTAAGCCCGAATAGAAGGCAGACATGTGGTAGGGAGGGAAGCTTTTGAGAAATAGAAAGTCTATAGACAGCATACTTAGGCTCTGAACAGAGTTGTCAAGATATAGAAGAGAGGAGTTAGTCATTTCTGAGTCAGTAAGGCAGGCAGACCCAACAAAGTCTCATGGTGGTTCTGGTAGCGATTCTGGGAAGGAATCCTGCTTGATATAATTAATGTGGCAGACACGAAAGGGGAAGTATCATGTGTAAGTATGAAAGCATTAAAGATTCTCCATGCACCATGATTCTAGGTTTGCAATTGAGAGTTGGAATTACCTTTTTATGATTTGTTAATTTTTAGTTATATGTATATGTGGGTGTCTTTACAAGTGTATGTCATATGCATACAGTTGACAAAGGAGGGCATTGGATTACTTGGAGCTGGGGTTACAGGTGATTTTGAGCTGCCCGCTGTGCTGGGAACTGAACATGTGTTCTCTGCAAAAGCAATTTGTGCTGTTGACTACTGAGTCCTCTGCAGCCCTGAGAGTTAGGAGTTATTGGATTTTAACATTAAGTGAAGAAACACAAAGAGTAAACTGTGTCTGTCCCCTTCTCTGATGGTTGGTTTTGATTGTCCACTCAACACAAGGTTATAATCATACAGGAAGGGAGCCCCAAGAAAGGGCTGTCTGGTAGACCTGTCTGGGACACATTGTCTTGACTGCATTCATGGCAATGGGGAGACACCCCAATTGCACGTGGCATCATTCTCTCAACTTGGCTCCTGGACTGTACAAGAGGAGGAGGAGGAGGAGGAAAAAAGGAGGAGGAGGAGAAAGAGGAGGAAGAGGAGGAGGAGGAGGAGGAGGAGGAGGAGGAGGAAGAGAGGAGAAGGAGAAGGAGGAGGAGGAGGAGGAGGAGGAAGAGAGGAGGAGAAGGAGGAAGGGAGGAGGAGGAGGAGGAGGAGAGAAGGAGGAGGAGGATAAGGACGAGGTCCTTTCCTCCCCCATGTGGGTCTCAGGGATAGAACTCTCGGGATCAGCCATAGCAGAAACTGCTTTTACTCACTGAGCCATCTAGCTGGCTATCATTTTGTTGCTGTTGCTCAACTTTTTACAGCTGTTCATTTGCACAGGTGTGCATTTACAAACTGTCATGGAACAGTGTCACTTGGAAATCTTCACTGATAGCAAATCCAAAGGGACCCCCCCCTTTTTTTTTTCTGGCGCTGTCTTTAGTCCTTCTTAGATATATAGGATTGTCTAAAAAACATCTAGAAAGTTGTGTTTCCCATGCCAGGTAACAGGTAATTTTAAAGAGCATTTTCAGGGGCTAGAGATATAGCCTTGTGACTGAATGCTTGTCTGGTACTCATAAAGCTTTGGATTCTCTTTGGGGACACACACAGACACACACACCTGTACAGCCCACTGAAGTCATCACAGTTTTTGTAAAAGAACTCTTTCAAAATGACTTTGTTTTGTAATACTGGTCTCACTGGTTGTGACAAAGTAGAGCTGTCACCTCCATCAAAGATGGAGTGGCCTTGGTGGAGTGCCTAGGCCAGTTGAGGATCACATAGTGCACTGGCAGCAGCAGGGGCACTTTCAACTCTGCTAGCTCTCGGTTAACTCCTCAAGTGTCCCGTGAATCTGCAGCCTGAGGAAATGGCGCCTTTGCTGTCTTCCTGAGCAGGTGGTGCTTGCTGGGTAAGTAAAGCCATGAGGACCATGACTCCCCAGGGTGTGGCCATGAGGGCCAGGACTCCCCAGGGTGTGGCTGTGGACAGGAATTAGCAAACTGGTTTGCAATCTCCTGTTTCATCATTGGCAATGACATGTCCCTTCTCTGCTGGTGTTCCTACAGGCTCATAATGCCGTCAAAGACACTTTCTGTCTTGCGAGTGGTGAACACCTAGACTACCTATGAGCTGTGACTGACATCGGCAGCCTATCTGCTGGTCTTCCTGAATTTTAACTTCTATGGGCACAAAATAATTTTAACTGAGCCTTTAATCTAGGTTGTAAGGCTAGATAGTTAGATGTTAGTGCCAATTACTGAAATATTTAGGCTAACCTAGTCTGGAAGAAACTGCCTCACTCAATCCTATGGAGAAAAAGAAATCTTTCTATTTAATGACCACCTGCTAGGCTATAACATGACCTTCAGGGCCAAGTCTAAAAATATGTTTTTGAAATAAATGAGGAATATGGACAGACTTTTTTTTTCCGAGACAGGGTTTCTCTGTATAGCCCTGGCTGTTCTGGAACTCTGTAGACCAGGCTGGCCTTGAACTCAGAAATCTGCCTACCTCTGCTTCCCAAGTGCTGGGATTAAAGGTGTGTGCCACCACTGCCCAGCTGTTTTTTTTTTTTTTTTAAGATTTTATTTATTATTTTATCTAAGTATACTGTAGCTGTCTTCAGACACACCAGAAGAGGGAATCAGATTTCATTACAGATGGTTGTGAGCCACGATGTGGTTACTGGGATTTGAACTCAGGACCTTTAGAAGAGCAGTCAGTGCTCTTACCCCCTGAGCCATCTCTCCAGCCCCTGGTTTTTTTCTTTTTCTAATTAAAAAAAATATGATGAGCAATGATAAAGGCAATGATGGCACAAGCCTTTAATCCCAGGACTTGGGAGGCAGAGGCAGGCAGATTTCTGAGTTCAAGGCCAGCCTGGTCTACAGAGTGAGTTCCAGGACTGCCAGGGCTATACAGAGAAACCCTGTCTCGAAAAAAACAAAATGAAACAAAAAACCAAAAACAAACAAACAAACAAAAAACCATACGATGGCTTCCCAAGTCTTTGACTGTATCAAACTCCTGAGTTAGAGACTTTGAATGGGTAAATGGGATGTGGCAGGAATTCTGTCTCAGTAAACCTGGCAGCAAAAAACGAGTTAATCCCAGCACTTGGGAGGCAGAGGCAGGCAGATTTCTGAGTTCAAGGCCAGCCTGGTCTACAGAGTGAGTTCCAGGACAACCAAAGGCTACACAGAGAAACCCTGTCTCAAAACAAACAAACAACCCACCCCCCAACAAACAAACAAACCAACAACAAACCAAACCAGGTGGTAGTAGTGTATGCCTTTAATCCTTTCAAACTGTACTACAGAGCAATAGTAATAAGAACAGCATGGTGGGGGCTGGAGAGATGGCTCAGTGGGTAAGAACACTGGCTGCTATTATAAAGGATTCAGGTTCAATTCCCAACATGCACATGGCAGTTCACAACGGCCTGAAACTCCAGTTCCAGGTGATCTTATATCTTCACAAATGCATGGAAGCAGGTAGAACACCAATGTACATAAAATTAAAAAGTAAATAATTTAAATATTAAAAAACAAAACAAAGCAACTGCATAGTACTGGCATAAAAACAGACATGTTGACTAATGAAATTGAACTGAAGAACCAAAAGCAAATCCAATGGACACTGTTTTTTGACAAAAAAAAAGCCAAAAATGTTCAATGGAAAAAAGAAAGCATTTTCAACAAATGGTGCTGTTCTAACTGGATGTCTACCTGTAGAAGAATGTGAATAAATCCATCTCTATGACCCAGCACAAAACTAAAATCCAAGTGGATCAAAGATCTCAACATAGAACCAGCTACACTAAGCCTGACAGAAGAGAAGTAGAGAATAGCCTTGAACACATTGGCACAGGAGGCAATTTCCTGAACAGAACATCAACAGCTCAGGGACTAAGATCAACAATTAACAAATGGGACTTCATGAAACCGAAAAGCTTCTGTAAGGCTAAGTATACTGTCAAAAAGACAAAATGGCTGAATACAAATTGGGAAAAGATCTTCACTAACCTTATATTTGACAGAAGGGCTCATACCCAAAATATATAAAGAACTCAAGAAATTAGACATCAACAAACTGAATAACTCAATTAGGAAATGGGGTACATATCTGAACTGAGAATTCTTTTTTTTTTTTTTTTTTTTTTTTTTTTTTTTTTTTTTTTTTTTTTTTTTTTTTTTTTTGGTTTTTCGAGACAGGGTTTCTCTGTGTAGCCCTGGCTGTCCTGGAACTCACTCTGTAGACCAGGCTGGCCTCAAACTCAGAAATCCACCTGCCTCTGCCTCCCAAGTGCTGGGATTAAAGGCATATGCCACCCCACCGCCTGGCTGAACTGAGAATTCTTGACAGAAAAATTTCTAATGCCTGAGACACACTTACAGAAAATTTCAACATCCTTAGTCATCAGGGAAATGCAAATCAAAACAACTCTCAGACTCCATTTTACACCTGTCAAAATGGCTAAGATCACAAACTCAAGCAACAGCTCATGCTGGAGAGGACGGAGAACAAGGGGAACGCTTCTCCACTGCTGGTAGACTGTACATCCACTTTGGAAACCAAAGTTTCTCAGAAAATTTGAAATAGTTCTACCTCAAGACCCAGCTATATCATTTCTGGGCATATACCCAAAAGATGTTCCACCATGCCACAAGGACACTTGCTCAACCACATTCATGGTTGTCTTATTTGTGCTAGAAACTGGAAACAGCTTAGATGTCCCTTGACTGAAGAATGAACTGATAAAGAAAATGTGGTACATTTATACAGTGGAGTATTACTCAGCCATTAAAAACAATGACATCATGAAGTTTGTAGGCAAATGGCAAAGATCATCCTAAGTGAGGTAACCCAGAAAGACAAACACGGTGTGTGTTTGGACCCAGACTTGGGACAAGGGACTGAGGTGTGTATCTAACATACCAAAGTGCTCCTGGCCTCCAGCTCCTCCCAGTATCCCTCAGTTCCTACCTGTTACATGGCATGGCTGGCAAACCCCGCCCTCTGCTCCCCCACCCCTTCCTCATTTTCTTTCTCCCTGCATACACAGGCTTTCTCTTTCTCCCCCCCTCTCCCTCCCCACAGTGACTTCCCTGGCCTTGCTCTTTGGGACCAGTGAACCTGCCTGAGAGTGGTTTTCCAATAAGCCTGCCTTTATATATTTTAATTTGGCTTGAATTGGCTCATTTCAATGGTGGAGAATAACATATCAGTACATATGCAATCATAAGTGGATTTAGTCATAAAGTACAGGATAATCATGCTATGAACCACAGACCCAAAGAAGCTAAGTATAAAGAGGGCCCAAGGTTGGCGACTGATCTCCCTGAGAAGAGGAAATTAGACATTGGTGGGGTTGATGGAAGGAGGGAACTGGGTTTGGGAGGTTGTAGGGATGGGAATAGGAGGGATGAGGTAGGGGAAAAGGGAGAGAGGAAGAGAGAGAGAGGAAGAGAGAGAAAGAGAGAGAGAGAGAGAGAGAGAGAGAGA
>NW_022196891.1:14758444-14761988 GCF_008632895.1 Mastomys coucha
AGAGAGAGAGAGAGAGAGGAGACAATTGGGAGAGGCAACTAGATTGGAGGGCTTCTCTGGGACTAACTAAAAACATACCATGAATCTATGAGGGTGACCCTAGCTGTGACTTCTAGCAATGGGGGATATGGAACCTGAACAGGCCATCTCCTGTAACTAGCCAAGGCTTCCAATGGAGAGACTGGGACCTGAGCCTGGCCACAAAACCTTCGACCCACAATTTGTCCTGCCTACTAGATGTGCAGAGGTAAAAGATAAAAGCAGAATGAGGGAAGGGGCAACCAATGACTGGCCCAGCTTGAGACCCATGACACGAGAGGGAGCCCACCCTGCCATTATTAATGATATTTTGCTATACCTGCAGATAGGAACCTAGCACAACTGTCCTTAGAGAAGCTGCACTCAGCAACTGATGGAAACAGATGCAGAGACCCACAGCCAGACATTAAGTGGAGCTTGAGTAATACTGTGGAAGAGGGAAAGGAGGATTGAAGGAACCAGAGGGGTCAAGGACACCACGAGAAAACCTACAGAATCAACTAACCTGGGCCCAGAGACTGAACTGCCAACCAGAGAGCATGCATGGGATGGACTAGGCCTTCTCCTAAGGGGGCTGAAGGGGCTGTCTCTGATCACACTGCCTGCCTTTGGATCTCTTTCTCCTAACTGGACTGCCTTCTCTAGCCTAGAGAGAATATGTGCCTTGATATGCCAAGGGTGCCTCATAATCATGGGAGGCCTCCCCTCTTCTGAGAAGGGGAGGAGGGGTGGATGGGGGGGTGAGAAGGAGAAACTGAGAAGAGGAAGGGGAAATTGTAGTTGGGATATAAAGTAAATAAATAAGAAAAAAAAAAAGCCAGGTGATAGTGGTGCATGCCTTTAATCTTAGCACTCCGGAGGCAGAGGCAGGTGGATTTTTGAGTTTGAGCTCAGTTTTGCCAACAGATCGAGTTCCAGAACAGGCAAAGATACAGTGAAACTCTCTCTTCAAAACAAAACAAATCATCCTAAACAAAAACTAAACCAAAAAAGTCCCCAAGCCATCATGACAATGAAAGTTTTGGTGTTAGTTTACCTACTTCTAAGTAAAGCATTTGCACAGTATGCACAAGACCCTGATAAGACACCCAGCACAGTGTCCCCACCCTGATAAAAAAAACCTCTTCTATGTCCAGGCATTTTCTCTCAAGATTTTTTTTTTTTTTAAACTTTTATTGCATTATGATGAGAAAAGTTACATGATTTCAATTTATCTGAATTTGTTAACATTTAAAAACATATTTCAATTAAATATAATTGATTCACATTCTTGTTTCTCTCTCAAGATTCTTGTTCTCAGCAGTGAGCTGCCAGTTCTTAAGGCACTGTTCTTATCTGACCACTTATGGGAATGCATGTTGTTGGGCCTCCCCTCAGCCGGTATGTAACACAGAACTTTGATTATTTCATCACTGAGGTGAATAATAGCTGTCTCAAGTTTACCCCGAGGAACTCACTGACACAATTTACAGAAAACACTCACACAATACCTGGTATAGGTCTGTCCCTACATAACTGCTTTGTATAAATGAAGAGTCCATTTAGCTTTCTGAATTCTGGGTCTCTTTTTAAAACAGTTTTTGGGGCTCAGGGGGTGGTTAGTTCCCTCTTAGGGGGTTGATTAGCAAATGAGGCCCCGTTCCTCCACGGCTTTGCAAACAATACCAAACTTTTTTTTTTTTTTCTACTGTGTAACCATTTCTAGTTAAGGTATGAGTAACAATATGAATCAAGTGTGGATATCTTCATATCTTCATTTGGTTTCTAACTTTTCCATTAAAAGTGAATAAAAATTCCAGGCCAGCCAGGGCTATATAGAGAAACCCTGTCTCTAAAAATCAAAAGAAAAAATAAATTCATTCATTCATTCTTTATGTTTGTGTTTGAGGCATTTGTTTATTTAGTGTGTGGGCCACAGTGCCCGTGTGGAAGCGAGCAGATAACCTGCAGAACTGGGTTCTCCCCTTCCATTATGGAAGGACAGAATTCAGGTAGTTAGGCTTGTCAGCTTGTGCCTTTATTCAGTCATCTTGAGCCATTTCCTGTGTCCCTAAAAGTAGAATCCTAAAGACATAACATTTCACAACATTGTGTAGAATAGCAAATGATGGAAGAAGCCAGGGTGGTAAATACATGCAATGGTGGTAATCAGAGCTAAAGATATAGAGGAATTACAAATTAACAGGTGCATTTTCTTTTTCTTTTGTTTATTTTTTTCGAGACAGGGTTTCTCTGTGTAACTCTGTCCTGGAACTCACTCTGTAGACCAGGCTGGCCTCGAACTCAGAAATCCGCCTGCCTCTGCCTCCCAAGTGCTGGGATTAAAGGCGTGCGCCACCACTGCCCACAACAGGTGCTTTTTTTTTTTGTATGACAAAAAGGAAGCTGAAGAGCGGCTACTTAACAATGTAACCACACTGACCTATACAATAAAAACCAGCTACAATGTTTGGTTTTGTTAATATGAACTCATTCCTTCTCATTGTTCTTATCACACTTTTCTTGCGTTTTCTCTCTTCCTTTCCGTAGACTACTCCCCACACATTGTTCTCCCAGCATATCACCCACTTCCGCTTCGTCCTTGACCTGGCGGTATTTCTTTTCTAGAATGCGCTTCATGATTTTCCACCCACTGTTAGTAAACTTGCTTGCATTGACATCTTAAAGACGTTACGTTTTCTATATCTAATCACATCCTGCATGTGAATCCTATACCTTTTCTGCACCACATAGAGAGGTCTGTGCTTGGCTTTGTTGTTTTCGCATGTCTTTCCAAGTCCTGAAGATCTGACGGCATTATCACACACCTCCCAATACATACACATTCCCGCACAGAAGAGTCCCCATAAATACCCAGTCGCGACAGAGGAAGCCAACTGATACTTTAAAAGTGATTTTCACCAGTGTACAACTTCAACACAAAAGCTTTCAAATCCAAATTGTTGGGTAGCACACGGGCCGTAGAAGGACAAAACAGGGCGTCCTGAAGCTCCTTGAAAGAAGCGCTGTATTTTGCATAGCCCAAACACCTCACGCATATCCTGAAGGGCATGCGGGAGGCGAGGCAACGTTGTTGTGAAGGCGCTTAGAAAAGAAACTGGCACAATCTCGCACGAATCGCAGCAGCCTCCATGGCGCCCTGCCTCGCTAAAGCGCGAAGGACGGTTTTTAAAAATTTGTGCTTCCGGTAGCAGCACTTGTGCGCATGTCCAGAAAGACGAGTCCCAACACACTGCCCGCTACGGGAAGTCGCGGGGGTCAATTTCCTTCCCTGAAATCGCCGGGTAAATAGCGGGCACCGGTAACCCAGAAGTGAAAGATTGTTTGATTCAAGTATCAAACACCTCGACAATCAAAAGCAAGTTCCGGCTGGAAGCTCTCCTGACTCCTCTCTAGCTCTTTTTATCACACAGCCTTCTTCTAGTCTTGCTCGAGTTTTGCTTCCATTCCTTTAAAGGCTCTAAACATTCCGTAAATCCTCCTTGGTCACTTTTTTTTTTTTTTT
>NW_022196891.1:14762019-14797355 GCF_008632895.1 Mastomys coucha
AATAAAAGCACCTTTACGCTACGGGTCGCCATTCGGGTCAAAGGCAAAGGCAAAGGCGGCGGGACCTGAAACTTCATGCGGACGCCTGCGCTGGGCGTTACCATAGAGAGGAAGCCACCTCTCTGGGCTGAGATTTACAGTCTCTATGGTTCAGCCCGGCCGGTGGCGGTAAGAGGGACACTGGGAGACCTCACTGCGCAGGCGCATTTTGGTTTCTAATTTTTTTTTTTTTTTTTAATCCCCGCACCAAGCGCTTAACCTCATTGGGGTGGAGGAGAAGGCGGTGGCTGTCCGGTCCGCAGCCGCAACAGTAGTGAATAATAGAACTGTAAGTACCGGGTTTAAGACGAAGAATGTTCAGACTGGAGTCCACCGGAGGGCCCTGCTCCTTTTCCGGGCGGCGGCGGGCGCAGGGTCCGGGTGCGGACGGTGTCCAGTGCTGTCAGCCGCTCTGGGGTGCACTTTTGGGGGAGGGGGCGGCCCTGGGATGGGATCCGGGTGAGGACCCAGGACGCGCGGCCTCCGGGTTCAGTTCTGATCGTAGGCTGCTTTGCAGAAGGGGAGGTGGGGCGGCTGTGGGGTCAAGCCTGGCTTTGTGTGACTGTCTCTCTCAGACCCCACCCCGGGGCCCCTTCCTGACCCGGAGTCTCCCCTGGCCGGCTGGAGGAGACGCCAAGGCGGTCTGGGGAGCTCTTTGAAAGGAATCGAAATTGCAATGAGCGGGAAGGGGCTCCGGGAGAGGAAACCTCACTACAACTAATCATCGGCGAGTGATGGGTGTGGAGAAAGATTCTGAGGAAAGAAGGGGTTGTCGGGGAGGCAGGCCGGGCGGCCGGTGGCTCCAGCCTGGGCCAGACAAAAGCGGAGCAGCCGGGGCCCAGCGGGGTGCGGAAGGTTCCCTTGGTCCCGGGAGGGCCCCCGCATCAAGGATCTTTGAGAAGCTGGGAAAAGCGGACAAGCGCTGAGTTAAGCCTGTGCAGCCTCTCCAACTTGCCTTTGTTGTTCTTCGGTATTGGCAGAGCCGCTCTGACGAAGATGAGTGTGTGATCTTGCACGTTGGTCTGGTTGGATACAATGGAGCGGATTGAATCTTGCTTTCCATTTTATGAGGTGCTTGGATGAGTGTGGGGTTTTCCAAAGTCAAACTCATTACATAATATATCTAGATTTTTAAAAATAACTGTGTTTATTTCTTAAATTAAAAGAACAATTAGTTGGATCCTTAAAGCATGTGTGTCGCATCCGGATGGATTTCTGTGCCGGGATTGGTACATGAAACACTGACCTAATGGTGGAACCTGTGAGTTCTTTAAACCTGATACTTTAATTTGTGATGTGGCAATGAGCGCTTTGAGCTCCAGTCCCTTGGGAGGCAGTGATGCAGAAGAGTCAGGAGCTATGCCTTTGCATCTACCTTGCACCAGATTCAGGTGCCACAGGCTAGTGTCAATTCTGGCCTTAGAAATTATTATTTTATTGTTATTCACGACATATGGAACGCTTGGTATGAGGGATCCTAAACAGAAAGGTACGGTTTCTTACTCGAGGAGTAGGAGCGAGAATGGCAACATTGATGCAGAGAGGTAGAGATAGGGAAAATAACACAGCGCCCCAGAGAACTGAGTAGTATTTATCTTCTTTACTTGCTAAGGAAGACTTAAATTTTAATGAGCTGTTTGTTCATTCATCTTTGCAAAGTTGACTAATTGCACCCTTGGAGCAGTAAAACTCAAAATTTCAGTTTCTGTAAGTCATTGTTTATTATGGGTAACATGTAACTCTGTTAGTTTTTATTGTCAACGTGACACAATCTCCTTTCAACCTGAGAAGAGAGAGCTATGACCCGGGAATTTCCCAGATTGGACTGGCCCGTGGCCATGTCTGTAAAAGGTCGCTTTTCTTGGTGGTTGAGGTCCAAGTGCCCAGCCTACTGTGGGCAGCACTCCTCCTAGGCAGGCAGGCCTGAATAAGAAAGCTAGCTGAGGCAGTCTGTTTTCTGTGTTCTGTTTTCTTCTGCTTTTTTGATCCGAAGCCATGAAACTCTCTGTCTTGCAAAGAGGACTCCTTGTGCTTGGTGTGCCAATTTATGCTAATGAAAATTTGTTTGTAGACTTCTGAATTCTGGCTCCATGTCAAAATTAGAGGAACACCTTACCTGGCAAGATGCTATCCCAGTTTTATGAGTTGTAGCTAGGGACAGGCTGCTGCTCTGTGAGCAGATTCCTGCCTGACTTCTTTGAATTTATTTACTCTCTTACCTCTCACGAATTTGGGACACATTTTCTCCCATGAAACACTGTCACTGAAAGTTCAATCTCATGAAGCAGTGATTTTTAAAAGTCAGAGGTTATATGTCCCGATGTCATGCTCTGTGTGAAGAATGTCTAAATTCACCCCTCCACTTCCTCATAAAAGTAGGGATGGTAGAAGTTTGTGTGGGGAAAATAGTGGATGAGAGATCCAGCATCATGTCAAGTGTAGACTTTGGGGATCTAACTATGATGTTGGTTGGGAACACTTGCTCTCTTGTCATACTGTTTTTATTTCTGGCCTAAGTGGTGGAATGAAGTTGTAAATTGGGGTGATTAAAAAGCAGCCTTGATATCAACTGCCTTAGGATGCCACCACCCCTTAAAAGTTGGATGAATGCCTAAGGATATAGCTTTTACTATTTCAAATGTTTTAAAATGAGCTTGCTCCTCTGTATATGTTTATTAACTATTGGGGGATATGATTCTACAAAGAGCCTTTTCAAATTTTAAAACTGAGTGAAATCAGTTTTTTTTTTTTTTTTTTAGAGACCGGTTTTCTCTGTCCTGGAACTCACTCTATAGACCAGGCTGGCCTCGAACTCAAAAATCTGCCTGCTTCTGGGATTAAAGGCGTTTGCCACCACTGTCTAGCAAGAATAAAGTTTTGAATATTAAAAAAAAAGAAAAGCTAGCTGAGTGAGTCAGAGAGCAAGCCAGTAAGCAGTGGCTGTCTTGGGTTCTGCTCGGAGTTCCTGCTTATGCTCTTGCCTTGACTTCAGTAATGGATGGTGACCTGGAAGTATAAGACAAATAAATATTCCCTCTCCTCCTCCAAGTCACTTTTTGTCATGGTATTTGTCACAACAAAAGACAAGCCAGAGCAGTAGCTGTCTTAAATCGTTAAAGCTTTAATTAATTGTTTACTTATTTACAGTGGTAGGAACAGGCCCCAGGGTCTTGTGTGTACTGGATGGGTTCTTTGTCAGTGAGCTACATCCCAGTCTTTTAAGTTTTTAACTTTTTTTTTTACGTTTATTTGCTTGTATATGCATCTGTATGTGTGGGTATACATGTGTCATACACAGCAGGCATGTGGCAGGTGGTCAAAGCACACGTGTAGGAATAGGTTCCCTCTACTGTGTGGCTCCCTCAGATCCTCCGGCTTGGCATCATGGGTTGTCTTTACTCACTGAGTTGTCTCACTGCCCTGCAACATTTTCTTTTATATTGGTAGTAAGCAAAAGTCTGCAACTTAGAGTGCTTGCATCAGAAATAACTTTCAGAGTAATAGAGTCTCTGAAGTGTAGCATAGACAATGAGAATTTTTTTTTCTTTTCTTTTCTTTTCTTTCTTTTTTTTTTTGGTTTTTCGTGACAGGGTTTCTCTGTATAGCCCTGGCTGTCCTGGAACTCACTCTGTAGACCAGGCTGGCCTCGAACTCAGAAATCCGCCTGTCTCTGCCTCCCAAGAGTGCTGGGATTAAAGGCGTGCGCCACCACCGCCCGGCCCAGGAACTTTTTTTATGCAGCAGGATTCAGATCCTTAAAATAGTTTACATGGATGGTGAGGACTGATTGGTCAGAGGACATTAGGGTTATAATTTGAGTGTGTTTCCTTTTGGATTTTGCTTCCCCTAACCCCCACAGTTTTCTGTTAATTTTATTTTCTTGAGCAGATCAATGTCTTGGTTTAGAAGTTTGGGTAGATAATTTATGTCCTTGATTATCCATTATTCTTAGGAATCTACTTTAAATCAGTCATTACATTTATTTATTAACTTGTGTATTTTTTATTAGTGTGTGTATGTGTGCTAGGTGCATGATATGTAGAGATCAGAGGACAGCTTTTGAGTGTCAGGTCTGTTCTTCCACTCTGTGTTTTAGGGGTTTAATTTAGGTCATCAGGTTTGGTGGCAAGTGCCTTTACCTGCTGAGCCATTTTGAGGGTCTTAAAACCAGCTTTTAAATAAACAATACTTTTAATTCTGCAGTATTATTGTAAATATAGCCATCTAAGGGTAAGTATTAGTCCCAGAGTTGCGTTTCAAAAGCTGTGCGCATGCATGAGTGCGTTGACTGACTGACTGACCTGTAAAGCGCATGCGTGAGTGCGTTGACTGACTGACTGACTGACTGACTGACTGACCTGTAAAGCGCATGCGTGAGTGCGTTGACTAACTGACTGACCCGTAAAGCACTGCTGTTTGCAGAGTCCTCTCATCTCAGGGCTTTACTGCTGTCTTTGCTGTCACACCTGATGACGTTTCCCCTGTTTCGTGTGGCATCGTGTCCTCATCCTACCACTCCTCATGGAGCCCAGCCGTGCTGAGAGATGGTGGAATTTCTTCCATAGCAACTTGTTGACCTCTCACTCCCTGCCTGCAGTCTCTTCAGTCCTTCCTATTTCTGGTTTTATTCCCCGGCTGCCCTTCCACACTGCTTCCCTCTTCTTTAGATCCTTGGATATAGGGAGCTAGAGAACATTTTGTGATGGTGGCTCTTGTGACCCCTGTGACTTGTATACTAGAGGGAACTGTTGATTGTGTGAAAGAATAAGGAAATGTACCATGGAGCTGGAGAGATGGCTCAGTAAGGCCCTGCTTTCCCAGAGGACCCTGGTTTGGTTCCTAGTACCCAACGTGGTGGCTTACGACTAACTGCCTGTTATTCCAGTTTCAGGGAATCTGGCTGCCTCTTCCAACCTCCATGGGCACCAGGGGCTCATGGTGCATAGATGTACACGTAGGCAAAGACACCCAAGATCATAACACTCGTGTACCTAAAATCAATAAAAAATACCCCCCACACCCCCACTCCATGTCGATAACGGGATTGGAGCTATGGGAGAGCTCTTAGAGGTCCCATGGACCACTCTCTAGCCTGACATCTGGAACATTCATTCTCCAGCCTCAGACTGCAGGTGAACCTCTTCGTTCAGGACAGGCTTTGTCTACCACAAGTGCTTTGCACCGTATCTGTTGTATCAAATCTGGCCATTGTGCTTTCTTGTTGAGATGAGTTCTCCTCACAAAGCAACATGATTTAAGTCAGTTACTTTCCCACATACAGCTCTCTTCATATTCTCATGGACAGTCAGCAGGCTTCCTTTAAAATTTAGATTAAACTTTTTGCTGAACTTTTCCGGGAGTTGGGTGCCATCTCTCAAGAGGCCCACTTACAAAGATATGTGCATGGTCCCAGCATGCCGAGGGCTCTCACTCTGAATCTGTGCCACATATGCTAGGAGTATGCAGACACATCTCTGTTAGCTGGACCTTTCTAGTTTCAGCTTTGGAGCTTCAGCATTGGAGCTTAATGTTCACCACACCTGTGCTCTGCCACTAAACTGTATCCCAGCATTCCTCCTGGCTTAATAGCTCACCATGCTTTTTAAAATATATTTTTAAAAATTTATTTCTAGACAATACATGTTTGCCATGCATTCTAAAGTCAGTTTTAAAATAACTGTCTGTGTACATGTTTGTATGTGCATGAACATATGTGCAGGTGCCTGTGGAGGCCAGAGGTCAACACCAGGTATCTTTTTGAATAGCTCTCTACCCTATGTTTTGGGGGAGTTTCTACTGACCCTGGAGCTTGCTGGTTTAGATAGACGGGTTGGCCAGCATGCTCCAGGGAGCCCTCTTGTCTCTGCCTCCCCATGGTTAGGTTATACTTGGTGTGACGCCTGCCACTTTGCTGCTGCTGCTGTGCCTCCTTCTCCTCCTCCTCCTCCTCCTCCTCCTCCTCTTCCTCCTCCTTTTCTGTGGGCTTTTAGGGGATATGGGACTCAGTTTCCCATGCTTGTGTGGCAAGCTCTTTAGTGACTGAGCCATCTTCCCAGCCCTCTGCTTTTAAGTGTTCTTTCTTTCTTTCTTTCTTTCTTTCTTTCTTTCTTTCTTTCTTTCTTTCTTTCTTCTTCCTTCCTTTCTTTTTTTCTTTCTTTTAAAATCATTGTGTGTGTGTGTGTGGTTATGTGCCATGGCACACTTGTAGAGGTCAGAGGACATCTTCGTGGGAGTTAGGTCTTTCCTCTACTATCTGGGTTCTGGTGGCTCAAACCCAGGTAGTTAGGCATGGTGGCAAGTTCCTTCACAAGCTGAGCCTCACAAAAAAAAAAAAAAAAAAAAAAAAGCCGGGCAGTGGTGGCACACGCCTTTAACCCCAGCCCTTGGGAGGCAGAGGGAGGTGGATTTCTGAGCTCAAGGCTAGCCTGGTCTACAGAATGAGTTCTAGGACAGACGGGGCTACACAGAGAAACCCTGCCTCGAAAAAAACCAAAACAAAAAACAATAAACAAAACAACAACAACAACAAAACCAAAAATAAACAAAAAAAACCCAAGCTGAGCCTCTGCTTGTCTTCTCTAAACGCAATGTGTAAAACCAAAGTCTTTCATGGGACATATCAGAATACGCAGCTGTTTTCTCAAGTTAGAAAAATCACAACAAATTTGAAACTTTGCTGTGAGTTCTGCTTTGCTTTAGGCTAGTTTCTTTGTATTTTAGAGTCTTTTTCTATTTAAAAAAAAAGGGGGTGGGATGGGCTGGGGTAGAAAGGAGCAGTAGAGGGCTCCTGATTATATAGTTGGAGAAGGATGCAGAGATGTTACACGTAGAGTGGGAAGATGGACTGACACGGAGTGACTAATCCACGTGGCAGGAAGAAGCTCACACTAGAAAGGAACTCACCATGCTCACACGAGGACCTTGTTGAATGACCACGCTCTACTTCTTTGTGACCATGCAGAGATTTGATTAGCTCAGTATCAGTTGGACTGGGCAGCCACAGTGTCAACTACCCCCAGATGACTCTGGCCTACCTACCAGGTTGAGAGCTCTGCACATTGAGTAATGCCGTCAGTGATGACATTACAAAGTAAAAATGTAAACAGCCACCCAAGTGATGGGTGAAGAGACCTAGAAGGATTGACTCCTGCTGCTGTGGCCCCACTCCCAGGCTCCTGGAGACCCGTGTAGGTGTATGTGTGACTGGAGTGGAGTGGGCTGGTAAGTGCATGTGGAGACCAGGAGACAACCTCAGGCTTGTCTCGGGAGCTGCCCACCTTATTTTCTGAGGCAGGGTTTCTTACTGCTTTGGAGCTCACTGATTTGGCTAGGGTGGCTGACCAGCAACCCCAGAGATCTCTCCAGCTCTGCCTCCTGAGTATTACAAATGCGAACCATCATGCCCAGCTTTTTCATGTGGTTTCCAGGGATTCAACTCAGAACCTCATGCTGGCGGGGCCAGTGTTTTACTGCCTAAGCTGTCTCCTCAGACTGCAGACTCATCTTTAAAAACACATTTTTAAAAACAGTTAGTGTGTGTGTGTGTGTGTGTGTGTGTGTATGCGCGCGCAAGCGTACACGCACCCCATAGCTGTGCACATGTTGAGGTCAGGGGGAGCCTGTTCTCTCCACTGTGTGGGTTCTGAGGCTCAGGACTGGTAGCAGGTACAGGTGCCTTAACCCACTGAGCCATCTCACCAGCTCCCATCCCTCCAGTCCTCCACTTTTATGTCAGTGGGGGATATATCCTCCTAAATGCAGTTCCCTCTTTTTGTAGGGATATAAATGGATGACTTCATAGTGGCAACAGCCAGCTTTTAAAAGTGAAAGCGATTTTCAAAGCATTTTATTGTTACTAATCCTTTTTGCTCCCTTCTGAGCTCTGAGAAGTGGACAGGGAGAGAGTGGCCATGCTGCCTTTTTGCAGATGGGAAGCTGAGGTGTGTGGAGACACAGGCCCTGCGAGGCTTGTCCTTATGTTCTCTTCTCACAGGCATAAGTTGGTTAATTTTATTGAAGTTGGGATTCAGGGAGCCTTCTGATCTGTTTACCTTGTGAGTAGCTGCCGTACCAGGTCGACTCCTTTGCTTTAGTTTGGATATACTTGCCATAAAAATCAACCCAAAAATCTTTGGGCACTGGTGGCACACACCTTTAAATCCTAGCAGAGGCAGGCTGGTTTCTGTGAGTTCAAGCCAAGCCTGGTCTACAGATCAAGTTCCAGGATAACCAGGGCTACACAGAGAGACCTTATCTTGAAAAGCAAAAACAAAAACATAAATTTAGTCAGTTTTTTTTTTAATTTTTCTTTTTTTCCTTCTAATTTTATTTATTTATTATTATATGTAAGTACACTGTAGCTGTCTTCAGACACTCCAGAAGAGGGCACCAGATCTCATTACGGATGGTTGTGAGCCACCATGTGGTTGCTGGGATTTGAACTCAGGACCTTCGGGAGAGCAGTCAGCGCTCTTACCCACTGAGCCATCTCTCCAGCCCTTAGTCAGGTTTTATCAGGGTATTATCATCTATAATCCCAAAACTCAGAAGGTTGTGGTAGCCTGGATACATGGGATGACTTTATCTTGCCCCAGCTAACCCCTCCATAAAAATCAATAAAAAAGTAAATATAAAGTTTTGTACTCACATTTATTAATGTCTACGATGTGTCTTTTAGGAGGAAAAAGTCCAGAACTGGAATCTTGCTCACCTCTACTATGGCTCATTTGGACATCTGTCTTTGATCACAATAGTTGAGGCAAATAATTATACTTTTGACCTGTTTGTAACTTGTTCAAGTTAACTTTGCAGGTAGAATCATTTAACTTAATTGACAGCTGTATTACTATAATGTAGCAATAATACACAAAGTTTCAATTAGAGAGGAAAAACCACATTTAACTATCATAGAGCTGTGTGTGGCTGGGGATTGATTTCAGAACCTCAGGGATGCGCAGCAAACATATTGCCAGACTCAGTCCTACTATTTCCTTCTCATCTTTGAGTCAGCATCTCTCGTATCCCAGGCCAGCTTTGAACCCACAATGTAGTGAAGAATGGCTTTGGATTCTTGAACCTTCTGCCTCCACCTTTTATGTGCTGGGGTTACAGATGTGCTCCCAGTTTATGTGGTACTCGGATGGAACCTGGGAATGTGAATTCTTGGCAAGCACTCTACCAACTGAGCTTCCTTCCAAACTTCTGTAACTATTTTTTCTTTCTTTAAAACAGTAGTCCATTTACTTATTCTGTGTGTGTATGCTCGTGTACACACGTGCATGTGTGCATTCATAGGTTTGGTGTGCCACATGGTCCAGGTGTAGAGATCGGAGCACAACTTGGAGGAATTGGTTCTTTGCTTTCTCCATGTGGGTCTTGGCACTGAACTTAGGTGGACAGCCATGTCAGCAAAAGTCCACATGCCCGAGCCGTCTCGCTGTTCTGCCATTATTGCTTAATGTACCACCTTTGACATTACCCTCCTATCCACACGTCATTGTAGTAATTGGTTGGGTGTGCCTTTTGAATAATCTTTGCAAATCTGTAATATATATTATTGTAACTTTTAATAACTTCTCATTTGAGTTGATACAGCAAGATACAGAAGAAGTAGGGTTCTTTTAAAAGGTTTTTTGTTTTTGTTTTTTTTTTGATATGCATGTTTGAGTGTGTGTTTGGGTGAGTAGGGGGGTATGCATATGCCCCAGTGTGTGTGTGTGTGTGTGTGTGTGTGTGTGTGTGTGTGTGTGCAGATCAGAAGATAATATATTGTAATTGCTTCTCTCCTTTCACCTGGTGGCTCTTGGAATTAAACTCTGGTGAGCCGGTGGTGGTAAGTGCCCCACTGAGCCGTGGAAGAAGCCTTCCCATTCTTTCCTTCTGTTGCCAGTAGTCTTTCCAAAGTGATAGGAGGAGTGTCCAGCTCTTGCAGTGTGAGGCAGATCAGTGTTTGTCCACATCAGAATGGGACCTCACAACATTTCTGAGGCCTACCTTCCAGTGTTTCTTTGGTTTTTTGTTTTTGTTTTTGTTTTTCGAGACAGGGTTTCTCTGTGTAGCCCTGGCTGTCCTGGAACTCACTCTGTAGACCAGGCTGGCCTCGAACTCAGAAATCCGTCTGCCTCTGCCTCCCAAGTGCAAGTGTTTCTTTAAACAGTTGTACACTAGGTCGAGCTTAAACTACTTGCTAGTCAGAACGGCTGTGGGAGGGGCCAGCTTTTCTGTTTTTTTTTTTTTTTTCAGACACATTCTCCAAGTGCTTCTGAGGCCACTGAAGTTTGAGAGCAGCCCCTGGAGACTACCTTCTGGGTAATTTTCTTTAAAGACTGTTTCTTTCCTGTGGGTTAAGGCTGAGTTGGTTATGAACGGCTGCTCAGACATCCTACACAGAGGCCTGTTGTGTGTGGAGAATGAATTGTGTAGCAGGTCTTTCCCAGTCAAGAGTAGCTGGGCTCACTCTAGGAACAATAAGCCAGTCTTTGAAGGAGAAGTTGAATTTCATTCAAACACCCCCCTCTCGGAAGTCTCCTCGTGGGGCTGGAGCTGTTTCATTTATGGTTTTGTTCAGTGTTGTTTTGAGACAGTGTCTCGGGTAGCTGGGCTGCCCTGAACTTCCTATGTGTATCTATACCCTGCTTATTGCAGCACTGGGACTGAACCCTGGGCCTCTTGTGTGTGCTAGGTTTGTTTTTTACCTCCCCAGCTCAGACTTGGTCAGTAGGTAGCCAAGGAGTACCTTAAACTTGTAATTGCCCTGCGTCTACCCTCCCTAGTGCTGGGATTGTGTCATGTGCTGCCACGTGGGATTTACTCAGTTGGGATCAAGTCCAAGGACTTACCAACTGAGCCATATCTCCAGTCCTTAAGGTTTTGATAAGACATAGAGCTCTGAGCCAAGCTTTTTCTTCGGGCAGTATCATGTATGTATCATGTATGTATCATGCTCTCACAGTTTATAGCTGCCATGGGCTAAATGCTGACCCCTTACCAAGCACCAGTCTGTGTTAAAATAGACTTGTATTATACTAATTTTTAGGGCAGCATTTAAAGGCCAGTGCTGTACCTTTATCCCCCGTGAAACAGGGTTTCTCTCAGTGGCCTAGACTGACCTCGAACTCACCAAGATCTGCCTGCCTCTGTCTCCTGAGTGCTGGGATAGAAGGTGGCCACCACACCCTGCTGTTTTTCTTTACAATGGCAGGAAGCTGAGGCTTGGCTGCAGAAAGGCCGAGCATGGCTTTCAGAAGCTTGGCTGCCCTTCCCTCTCCCTCTCCATTCTCTGATGCCCTGCCTTCTCCATCCTACCTCGTCCTCGCTTCCCTTTGCCTCTCTAGTTGGTACGCGGCTGACCCGTTGGTACGCGGCTGACCCTGTTTCCAGCCGTTTAAGCGTGGATTTGGGAGGGCAGCAGTCGGGTTGGAGTGGCAGAATGCTCTTCCAAACCGGCTTTGCCGTCTTCCATCCCACCAGCACCGTGAGGTTCCAGTTTCCTCACAGCTTTCCCTACCCTATTTTCTGCCGTTAGAAAACTATGATTTCTATTTATAGTGTGTGTGCAGTGACAGCTCGTTGTGGTTTTGATTTGGATTTCCCCAGTGACTAAAGTGCAGAGAACCTACCACGTGTTTCTATCTGAATACCTTTGCAGGAATGTCTGTTCAGGTCCTTTGCCCATTTTAAAGTTGGATTGTCTTTGTGTTGAATTTTAAAGTTTCTTAAGTTTAAAACATTCACTTATTTATTTGGTGTGTGTGTGTGTGTGTACACGCATGCATATGCATGCTATGATTCACACGTGGTCAGAAGGTGGTTAGTGGGAGCTGGTTCTCCCCTTCACCATGTAAGTTCTGTCTGTTCAACTCAGGTAGTCGGGCGTGGTGGTAGTGCTTGTACCTATTGAGCCATCTCATTGGCACCAGAAATTGGTTTGTTTTATTTTTTAAAATTTTTTGACAATTTCAAAATTTATATAATAAAGTTCCTTATCACATATATGATCTGCAGGTATTTTCTCCTATTATGAAGGCTTCCTTTTAAAAGTATAGATTTATTTATTTATTTATTTATTTATTTATTTATTTATTTATTTATTTATTTTTTGTCTTTTACCTATGCATTTGTTTGCACACCACTTGTGTGCCTGTTTAAAAGTTTACTACTAGCCGGGCAGTGGTGGTGTGCACCTTTAATCCCAGCACTTGGGAGGCAGAGGCAGGCAGATTTCTGAGTTCGAGGCCAGCCTAGTCTACAGAGTGAGTTCCAGGACAGCCAGGGCTACACAGAGAAACCCTGTCTCGAAACAAACAAACAAACAAACAACCCCCAAACAAACAAACAAACCAACAGCAAACCAAACCAGGTGGTAGTAGTGTATGCCTTTAATCCCTTCAGACTGTACTACAGAGCAATAGTAATAAGCATGGTGGGGGCTGGAGAGATGGCTCAGTGGGTAAGAACACTGGCTGCTATTATAAAGGATTCAGGTTCAAGTTTACTACCAAATTCAGGATAATGGAGACCTACCCATATTTTCTTCTTAGATTTAAAAATTTCAGATTTCCTTCTTCCTCCCTCCCCTAAACCTGAGCTCTTCTGCTCAGCTCCTTGACTAATTTTGAGTTACTTTTTGTTCACAGTGTGATGTAGCAGATCCATGATGATGATTCTCCATGTGGGTAACCAGTCACCCCAGCAATATTTGCAGAGCACTAACTGGTTTAAACGTTAAAGTTCTTGTGTGTGCTCTCTCTCAGTAACATTTATATTTTGCTTTGGACTTTTATTTCGTTGCCTCTTTGTTGGTTTGTTTGTTTTGTTTATTGTTTGTTTCATTTTTGTTTTCTGAGTCAGGGTTTCTCTGTGTATCCCTGGCTGTCCTGGAACTAGCTTTGTAGTCCAGACTGGCCTCCAACTCAGAGATCCGCCTGCCTCTGTCTCCTGAGTGCTGGGACTCATGCATCACCGCTGCTTTTCTTCTTCAAGAGTTTTTTCTTTTTCTTTTCTTTTCTTTTTGGCTTTTTGATACAGAATTTCTCTTTGTATCCCTGGCTGTCCTGGAACTCACTCTATAGACCAGGTTGGCCTTGAACTCAGAAATCCACTTGCCTCTACCAAGTGCTGGGACTAAAGGAGTATACCACCACCGCCCGGCCTTCTTCAAGATTTTTAACTGCTCCTGTTAAGTCTGAAATGTTGGAATGAATGATAGGTTTTAGGAATTTGTTAAATGACCCACTATTTGGGTAACCAAGCTGGATAGTATCCTAGGGGATACATTTTATTCCTCAATGAAAGTTATTACGTAAGGTTTGGGTGGGCCGTAGTTCCTTTTCTTGTTGCTATGACAAAGTACCTGTCAAGAAGCAACCAAGGGAGGAAGTGTGTGTCCACTACGGAGGGAAGGATGCGGCCTCCAGAGCAGGGGGCAGGTGGTCACGTGGTGCAGCCCACTGTTAGTAAGTAGATAAGAGCCCCTGCCTACCTTGTTTTTCATCTCCCACTTTTCAATTAGAGCATTTATTGCATTTTTAGTTATTTTACTTTGGGTGCTGGGGTCGGGGTGGGGTCAAAACTAGCAGCGCTCAAGTCACAGCACACTTGTGGAAGTCAGAGGACAACGTCAGGAATCAGAGCTCTCCTTCCACCATGTGGGTCCTAGGAACGGAAGTCAGGTTGTCAGGCTTGGTGGTAGGCGCTGTTAATCCCAGCAGCATCTCTCCTTTTTATCCAGCTCACGGGCTGGTGCTGACCACCTTCAGGGTCAAGACCTTCCCGCATCAGTTAACCAAAGGTAGAGAGTCCCCCACACACGTTCCCTGAGGTTTATTTCCTAGCTGATTCTAGGTCCTCAGAAATTGATCATAGAGATTAATGATCACAGGGTGGCATATGGTAGATATGCTATTATATGTCTCTAGCCTTGTACTCGGGAGGCAGAAGCAGAGGAGTTTGAGTTCAAGGTCAGCCTGGGCTACATGGTGAGACCCTGTGTCAGACATTAGGGGTGGTTCTGCATTTGAGTTTTCATTTTTTCCTACCCTAACCAGTTTCATTTTAAATATATATACTTAGTTTGAAAATTCTCTTCCTTGTGTGCAGTGAGGTCCATGCTTTTCTAGCAAACTGGAGTTAACAGCAGTAGCAAACGGTTTTGTCTGGAAACCCCAAAGCTGAGCTAGGGAGGAAGTGTCTGCTCGCTCGCTCACTCTCTCGCTCTCTCAGGCTCCTCATCTGTGGGCCTGTGGGCCTGTTTCCCTTACTGTGCTCTTTAGTGCTCATGAGTGTCTAGGCTTACTCGTCCTGGTGACAAGAGGTCCCTCTCCAGCCGTTTTTGAAACCTACAGTCCTGCGGTGGTGACTGGGGCGGAGCTCTACTGTCTGACCTTGATGTTTTGTTTCTCAGTATGCTTTTCTCCAGGTCAGGATTTCTTAGCATGTGGGTAGGGAAACACCTTTGTCATCTATGGTGCTGTTTGTGTGCCTTTGCCAGGGGACACAGAGACAGGCCATTTCTCTTTCATTTCCTAGTTCTAAGCAGCAGATCAGAGAGCAGCACAAACACAGCTTTTGAGGGGCAGTCAACAAAGTGATTCATCATCTGCTTAAACTCGGGACTTTGTCGGTAAAGTGCTGTGTTAGATCTCCAGAATTCTCTCTGTCTCTCTCACACACATACAAGTGTGAAAATCTAGGTGTGGTAGCCCAAGTTTGTAATCCCAGTGCTGGGGAAGTAGACAAGTAGATTCCCAGAGCTTGATGGCCAGCCAGTCTAGCCCACTTGGGGAATGAATTTGAAGCCACCACTAAGATATTCTACCTCAGAAATACATAGATGATAGGCAGACAGACAGATAGATGGATGATAACAAAGAGACAGACAGACAGACAGACAGATGAATAGGACCGGTGAGAAAGTTTTGGGGGTGAAGGTGCTTGCCACAGTTCTGATTACTTCAGTGTAGTCCCTGGGTTTGGAGAAGAGAAACCATCTCCTTAAAGTTGTCCTTTGATCTCCAGAGGCCCTTTATTAGCATGCATACTTTGTAAAGGATGATGCCCAAGATTGCCCCAGCCTCCACACCATGTTTCTATGTGCACATGCACATGTAACGTCCCACTCCCATGAGCGTAAACTCCTCTAGTGGGAATGCTCAGAGAGAGTAGCAGGGCCTTCCCGTGTCCTTTTCCACCCGTGTGTTCTTTGGGAGAAGTTGGGCTGCCTTTATCTGTACTGAATCCGAAGCTCTCTAGCTAGATCTCCGTTTACAGCTCTTGCTCACCCAGGAAGTAGTGGGGTTGTATAGACATTGTTTTCCATTCATTCTATGACACCGCAGGCATGACTTTCCCTCAGAGGAGAAACGTGCTTCTCAGTGCACCTGGTCTGGGTGTTGGAGGTGCTCTGGGTGTTGCTGACATATGTCTAATGACCTAGACCCGTGTTTCTAAAGTAAATACAGTGGAAAAAGCTTTCCATTCTGTGATTTTATTTTTTTCAGAGTTAGGAGTAGATTTCCTAGCTCGCCAAAGCATTTGCTTGGTTATAGTAATGATTGTATAAAAAAAAAGCAGGGAAGAATAACTCTAAAATCTCTCTGGAATTACTGGGTGAAACATCTTTCAAGGTAGGGTGAAGCCAGAATGGATGTAGAAATGGTATGTTAATGAGAACAGAGCCCCCAAACAACTTTTAATGAAAACTGCTGCCATTAAGAATTATTCTTAGGTCTGGTGAGATGGCTCAGTGGTTAAGTACACTGGCTGCTATTCCAGAAGTCCTGAGTTCAATTCCCAGCAACCACATGGTGCCTCATGACCATCTATAATGGGATCTGGTGCCCCCTTCTGGCATGTAGGTGTACATGCACACAGGGCATACCTACAATTTAAAAATATGTAAATAGCCTGGCATGGTTCTGCATGCCTTTCATCTCTGCACTTGGGAGGCAAAGACAGGCAGATCTCTAAGAGTTCAAGACCTGCCTGGTGTACAAAGGAAGTTCCAGGACAGCCAGGGCTGTTAACACAGAGAAACCTTGTCTCATAAAGAGAAGGAGAGGGAGAGAGAGAATTATTCTTGGGTTGGGGGGCTGGGGATGTAGCTCAGTAAATAGTGTGTTTGCCTGCCATTCTCAGAAGCCTTGCATTCCATCTATAGTTCCCCATAAAGTTGGACATGATGGCACATGCCTGTTACCTCTGCACTTGGGAAGCTGAGTCAGGAGCATACAGCGTTCAGACCAGTCTGAGACCCTGCCTCAAAATACTACCACCACCACCAAAGCCCAGTTAGCCTAGGTGATTGATTAGTAGAGACTGAAAAACTTATAGATTGTCAAGAGTCTTTATTCAACAAACACTCTTACTATTCAAGGATGGAGAGAAAGGCTCTTTTCCTTTCTCAAAAAGATCTGTGTATCTAAGGGAAGACAGAAGTGAGATGGTGGATTCCATGAGTCAGAGAGCTGCTGTGGGGTAATAGAGAGGAGAGTGTTCTAACTGCTTGTGTATGTGTTGAAAACGTAACCCCCAAATTCACATTAATGCCATTTTGGAGTGGGGCCTTTGGAGGTCATCAAAATTTGATGGAGCCAAGATTCTGGGTTCTCCCAGTGGCATTGGTAGCTTTGCTTGATAGGGAAGAGAGACTCAGCTAGTATGTTTGCTCCAATGCCCTCTTTCACAGGCCAGTGCCATGCTGTTCTTGGACTCAGAGTCCCCAGAACTATGATCCAAATAAACTATCCGCTATAAGTTATCCAGCCTGAGGTATTTTGTTTTAGCAACAGAAAACAAACTAAGACAGGTTCCTCATCTGTGGCTAAGGGAGGAAGATCTGTATCTACCTACCGGTCTTTTATCTATCTCTTAATCTCTCACTCACCTCTCTCTGATTTGACCTGGAAGTGTGTGAGATCCTGAACCAGGTGCAAACCCTCCTGTTGGGAACTCCCAGGGCCCATTTGCTATCTTCCACCCATGGAGAGCTTTGTTGGCAGGGGCTTGTGACCTTGAAACAAGGAATCTGAGTCCTGGTAATTAGTCATGCCACTTTCTAATTTTGTAAAGTTGCTGTGGATACAAGAATCCCAAAGCACCTTTGCCGAGAGAAGCTGTTTGAAACCAACTTTTGGGGAGTTCTAGATCTTCACAAAATTAAGACTTCTATTTCCAGATCCTTACTTGAATCAGTGAATTGGTTTTTGGAATTTTAGGGGAGGGATGAAACATTCCCTTTTGGAAAACTGTTGCTATTGTAGTCACTTCAGGATAGTGACGTCACCATTGGCATTATGTATTTTTTTTTAATTGTAGTTATAAGCCCATTACATACATTGGCTATTCACATCAAAACAGAGTGCTTTTTATTATAAGTGAGTGGACTAATGACCTTACTTTATTATGTGTGTGCATCTGTGCTTGTGCTTGCATGCCATGGCTCATGTGAAGGTCAGTGGACAGCTTTTGGGAGTCAGTTCTCTTTATCCCACGGAGCCAAAGGATTGAACTCAGGGTGTCAGGCTTGAGCAGGAAGCACTTTCGCCCACTGAGTTATTTCATCTTTCTAGCTAATGGGTGAGTTTAAGTCTGTAAGAGTTTAAAGCGGGAATTCTTCATTTTGCTTATGTTATCCAGAAATGTCGAGAGGGCTGCTTAAACAAGTCAAGCATTTTCTATTATAAAACATTTGGTGTGTGCATATACAATTTAGGTATATGTATGTATATGTGTTCATATGTGTATGTATGTATGTATGTATGTGAATCAAGTGTATGTGCACACATAAGGACTCCATCTTTATTATTTAATGAATGTCTGAATACATACTGTTGTGTGGCCTGCTGTGTTTGCTATGTCCTCTAGTGACGAACATTTGATTGATTCCTATCTGCATTTATAAATAATGCTACAAAGAATAATTCTCTATTATTTTGTATAAGTAAATACATTTCTAGAAGTTGATTTTTCATCTTATTTTTGAGCTTTTTGAGGTAGGGTTTCACCTATGTAGACCTGGCCTGGAACTCAATATATATGTAGACCAGGCTGATCTACCTGCCTCTGTCTCCCAAGTGTTGGGATTAAAGGTACATACTATCATACCAGGTGATTGGCTGATGTTGACAGTTTTTAAATGCATATTTTTTCCTTTCAGCATTTCATACATGTATACAATGAATTTTGATCACATTTATCCCCTTCTTCCTTCTCCAGATCTTCCATATCCCCCTAATATTGACACTAAAGAAGTATTATTTTTACTCTGTGTGTGTGTGTGTGTGTGTGTGAGAGAGAGAGAGAGAGAGAGAGAGACAGAGAGACAGAGAGACAGAGAGACAGAGAGAGACAGACAGACAGACAGACAGCTTGTGTGCATGTGAGTACAGGTACCAGTGAAGACCAGAAGGGTGTTTGATCTCCTGGAGCAGGAGTTACAGATGGTTGTGAGGTACCTGAAGTGGGTGCTGGGAACGAAACTCTGCAAGACCAGTCTGTACTCTTACCCTCTGAGCCCTCTCTGCAGCCTAACTGGTATTCACTTTGCTTCGGAGTCTCTGAACCTCCCTCTTGTAAGTAAGTACATATGGCAGTGATACCCTTAACAGCGGGTGAAGGATGGATGTAAGACATTTATGACATGAAGACATTTAGCCAGTCACTTAATGACTTGGAAGTTGCTGCTTCAGATTTGAAGTAACCTTTTTTCTCATTTGCTTGATTGATATCGTGCTGAGGATCAAACTCAGCTCTCACATATGCCAGGCACACGCTCTATTACAGAGTCACAACCCAAACCTGCCATGTTTAATTAATTTCGAGACAAGAGTCTTACTATGTAGCTTTGGCTGGCCTAGAACTCAGAGAGATCCTCTTGCCTCTGCCTCTGGAGTGCTGGGATTTAAAGCATGTTCTAACTGGGCCTGTTTGCCACTGCTTACTTGAAATTGTTGAGATGGAAAGCAGCTGGAGAAGTGCTGGTCACCCGTTGGGAGTGTCCCTCCTGCATTCCACCCCACCTTCCAGACCTTCTGTCTTCACATTAAACACTTAGACTCTAATAGGCTTTCTTTTTGTCAACTGGGTGTAGCTCACCTCTCTGGGGACATTCGGGACGCTGTGTCAGCTGTTACACTATCAGGTGACATATCAAATGCTCTCCTCTTCCCCTAGTTACCCACGCCTGGGTATTTTCCAGTTCAGGTACATCTGGGAAAACCTTTCAAGCTGACTGGCATCTATGCTTGCTGTTTGGACTTGGAGTAGATTTCGCTCCAAGGGATGATCTATTCATGTGGTGCTAGGAACTGAAGAGTTTATTTTTCCTTTTCACTTATACAGTACACCTATATGGTACAAAGATCCTAATATGTCCGCACCCATACATATAGTGCCTCTGTGTATAGTCTTATATTATTATTTTTTAACCTAGATTTTGGTGTCATACTGTTCTTTTTTAAAAATAATTTATTTTTATTTTATGTACATCAGTGTTTTGACTGCATATAAGTCTGTGTGAAGGTGTGGGATCCCTTGGAACACAAGTTGCAGACACTTGTGAGCTGCCATGTATGTGCTGGGAATTAGACCCGAGTCCTCTAGAAGAGCAGCCCGTGCTTTTAAACGCCGAGCCATCTCTCCAGCCCCTGGAATAATAATATTATTACAGTTATAAAAAGCAGGGAATAAGGGAATATGATAGATTTGGATAACTGCCACATTTTCTTCCCTGAGCTGGTGTAGATGCATACAAAGTTAAAAGTGTCAAATAAAGCGACATATCTGTGGAATGCTCTAGCGTGTAACGGGGACATAGGAGCCTTCTGTAGGATAGACCATATGTTATATCATCAAACAACTCTCAATACATTTAAAAGGGTGGGACTCACACAGAGTTCTCTGACCATAGTGAGGAGAATGGAATTAAATAGAGAACATTGCAAATATGTTCAATTTAAAGTTTGTACTCTGCAGCCACCATGGCTGAGAGAAACTGGTAAGGAGAAAACTTGTTGGAGGTAAATGAAAACAAAGCCTTCTCATGGGACCATTTACAGCACAGTGAATGACCTCCCACGGCATATGCACTTCATACACCTCAAGTGACTGAGATGGGAACTTATGTACGCTTTGTGACAGTTAAAACTTTGTTACCCACCTGTTCAGGAATAATCTTTATTGATACCAGCAATGCTCCACCCCCCCCCCCCAAAAAAAAACCCAAACCAAACCCAAATACCTCCTGAATTAGATATTCTGCGCAGAAGCCTGCTCAGGAGACATGAGGTTCTTAAGGAATTAGATATTTTGTGCCGGAGCTTGCTGGGGAGAAATGCAGGCTCTTAAGGCCTTGCTGAAGAGCAGTTGATGGTTAGTGATGTTGCGGAGAGGGAGCTCACTTCTTAGTGTTGGAGCTGCTTGTAAATTGACTAAGTTCCAGGTCAGGCAGCAACTGTGATTAAGCTCATTGGGTTGCCAAAACCAAGAGACAAACCCAGACAAACAAAGTCAAACCCCTTAACCTAAACAAACAGAACAAACACCAACCAAATGGAGCTGGAGAAATGGCTCAGTGGTTAAGAACGTTCCCAGAGAACCTGAGGTTCGTTTCCCAGCACCCACAGGACAGCTCACAGCTGTCTGTAATTCCAGTTCCAGGGTTTCTGACACCGTCACACAGAGAAACAGCAGTGCAGGAAAAACACCGATGAACATGAAATAAAAATAAATCATAAAAAGAGCCAACAAAACAAGATTTAAAAAAAGTAGGAGGGGGCAGGGCAGTGGGTGGTGCCTCGGTGGTGGTGCACACCTTTGATCCTAACATTTGGGAAGCAGAGGCAGGGGCATCTCAGAGTTTGAGTCCAGCCTGATCTAAAGCAAGTTCCAGGACAGTCAGTACCATGCAGAGAGACCCTGTCTTGAAAAGCCAACCCACCCCCAAAAAAACAAAACAACAACAACAAAAACCCTTGGAGCGTTTCCATTGCTGTGAAGAGATACTATGACTAAGACAGCTCTTAAAAGAACAACATTTAGGGCTGGTGAGATGGCTCAGTGGGTAAGAGCAGTCACTGCTCTTCCGAAGGTCCTGCGTTTGGATCCCAGCAACCACATGGTGGCTCACAACCACCCGTGATGAGTTCTGACGCCCTCTTCTGGTGCGTTTGAAGACAGCTACAGTGTATTACTTGGGAGCCGGGCCTGAGAAAAAGACCAACATTTAATTGGGGCTGGCTTACAGATTCTGAGGCCCAGCCCATTATCATCAAGTTGAGAAACATGGCAGTGTCCAGCAGGAGCTGAGAGTTCTACATCTTGCTCTGAAGGCAAACAAAGCAGACTGTTTCCCACATGGCTAGGAGGGTCTCAAAGCCCACCCCCACAGTGACACACTTCCTCTAACAAAGCCACACCTCCTAGTAGTGCCAACCCCGGGGCCACGCATATTCAAATCATCACAATTACTAACAAATCAAAACCAACCTGACCCTTGGAGCCCTAGCATTTATATGCCTGCTGAAGAGTTCTCAGAATTCCAAACGCTATACAATTGCAGAAATGATCTGCACCTGGCAGAACCGTGCCTCTGCTGGAGCAGAGACAAGTCCTGGTCAGCTGCCGGGAACAGTCAGAAGCAGCCCCAGACCCCACACCTGGGATTAAAGTGAAAACACTTTCTTACAATATTTCTGTGCTTTTAAAGAAACCAAAATTCCAGAATCTTCACTATAGAATTTGTATACAAACTCTCATTAAGGAGGAGCAGGCTCCATTCATCCTCTGAGGAAGTTATTTATCAGGTTCCAAAGCCAACAGAGAGATCACAAGGAAAATAAAAGACAAATTTAGAAGCAACTCCTCAAGGGAAATACTAGGAAACCAAATCCAGAGATGTAGTACTTTTAATATAACATTTTATTAATTCCTTGAGAATTTCATACAGTGTTTTGATCATTTTAACCTCTATTCTTCTCCCTAACTCCTCCCAGGCTTCCTACCACTCCAGCCTACTCCCTAACTTCATGTCTTTTTTTGTTTTTTTGACACAGGGTTTCTCTGTGTAGCCCTGGCTGTCCTGGAACTCACTCTGTAGACCAGGCTGGCCTTGAACTCAGAATTCCACCTGCCTCTGCCTCCCAAGTGCTGGGAGTAAAGGCATGCGCCACCACTGCCTGGCAACTTCATGTCTCTTAAAACAAGTAACTGATCAAGTCCAATTTGTGCTGACCACATACTCCTAGGTATGGAGCCATCCCTTCATCAGAGGGTGCCCAACCTGCCATTGGTCACACTCTTAAAACTGTCTCCCTCCCTGAGAAGCAATCAGCTGTCTAGGTTCCTCAGTTAGGGAGGGAGGCATGTGGAGCCCCCACCCCCCATGCTAGAATGTTGACTGGCTTGGTGTGAGTTGCTGAGTACCGTGGACCTGTCATGTTTAAAAGACACTGCTTCGCTCCCGTCCTTGCCAACCCCTGGTTCGTACATTCCTTCTTCCTTCTCTTCTGAGGCATCATCATCTCTGTGGTTGGGCATCTCACTGACACTTACCTCTGCACTCTGATGTTACAAGCTCCCCAGCCCTTGTTAGAAAGATTGTGTACTATGAAAAAGTGGACTATCTCACAAATGCAAGCTTGGCATACTATGTGAACAGACTATGTCATATTGTTGAAGTAAGAGACAAAACTCAAGAGTTCATTTCAGTAGTTCAAGACACTTGTGACAAAATTTAGTGATCTCTCATGATTAAAAAATAATCAAAGTATTAGGAATAAAGAGCTATTCTGTAATGTGATGAAGGACCCCATTAGTGATGAAAGACTGAATGCTGTCCTACAATCTGGAGTAAAATGAGGATTTTTTGTGTGTGGGGGGCATGTCTACTTGGTGTTGTAAGGGCAACTAGGAGAGAAAAGGACAAGATATACATATTGGAAAGGAAATTTTAAAACTCTGCTTTTGCAGATGACATGATTGTGTGTTGAATATCCTGAGTAATCCATTCTAAGGTATTAGAACTAATGAAGACAACAAAGTCAGACTCCAGGGTCAAGGGCAGTACACAGGACCAGCTCCTCTGTGCCTGCAAAGAGAATGTGAATGGAGCTAAGAAAGCAAGCCTTTTAAGAATAACACCGAAGAGAAGAGAAAACTAGGGATAAGCATGAGAAGTGTAACTCTTACCTTTGGAATTATAAAATCTGTTTAGAAAATGAAAGATCCTGGAAAGCTTGACCTTGTTTTGGGGGTACACTCTACATTGGTGTCCAGATCCAGTATATTCTCTGTCGAGATCTTATATACCTGTGTTCACAAGCTGATGTGTTGATTTTAAAGTTAATGTTGAAGTGTGGGAGACTCAAGAGCCTTGGTAAAGAATGGAGTTAGAAGACTTTCTTAGCTTGCTACAAAGCTATAGTAATTGCAACCAGTTTCCATAGACTGAAGGGTAGATATATAAATCAGGGGAACAGAAGGAGAGTCCAGAAATAAATGCTAAATACCTGTGGCCCATTGATTTCTTTTTTTTTAAACAAGGCAATAAGAAGGACAATTTAGTAGAGGCAGGGGCTAGCCTTCTCAGTAAGTAATGGTGAGACAAGTAGGGGGTATGTAAAAGAATGTATTTAGATCCCTACCATATATATTATGCACACACATATACATATATTAACTTTAAATTGTTTATAGACCTAGATCTAAATGCAAGATCTAAAACTAAAATTCTGTGAAGAAAACTTGTGTGTAAATCTCGATGCCCTTGAATAGGGCATCAGTTTGCTTTCCCATTACTGCATTGGAAACAAGCTGTGCTTTCTTAATTGTAACACGAAAGCTGGGGGTGAAGTGGTCTCCATACAATTTTAAAGCTTTGCCAGATGACACCATCAAGAAATTGAAAAGAGCCGGGCGGTGGTGGCACACGCCTTCAATCCCAGCACTTGGGAGGCAGAGGCAGGTGGATTTCTGAGTTCAAAGCCAGCCTGGTCTACAGAGTGTGTTCCAGGACAGCCAGGGCTACACAGAGAGAAACATTGTTTCAAAAAACCAAAAAAAAAAAAAATTGAAAAGCGATCCCACAGATTGAGAAAAAAACATTTGTAATTCTTATGTGTTAGAAGAGTTTTATCCAGAATATTTTTGAAAGTTCATCAGTAAAATGATATGTGATCCAAGGGCCAGTGTAATGACATGTGCCTTTAATATCAGTACTTGGGAGGAAGAGGCAGGCAGATTTCGGTGAGTTCCAGGCCATTCCAGGCTAGGCAGGACACTTTAAAAAACAAAGCCCAATTGAAAATGAGCAAAAAGATTTGATTAAATGTTTCTCCAGAAACATTTGATCTGACCTGCCTGAATCCTTAATCCTTAATACAAACCACCACCACCACCAAACCCCTAGCTGTGTGTGTGTGTGTGTGTGTGTGTGTGTGTGTGTGTGTGTGTGTGTATCAGTGCATGATCATGCAGTAGAGGCCAGAAGAGCACGTTATTCCTAGAGCTGGAGTTACAGTTGGTTTTGAGCTGTTCAACATGGCTGTTGGGCATCAACCTCGGGTCTTCTGCTGGGCATCAGCCTTGGTCTTCTGCTGGGCATCAGCCTTGGGTCTTCTGCTGGGCATCAGCCTTGGGTCTTCTGCTGGGCATCAGCCTTGGGTACTTTTGACTGGTGAGCTATTGCTCCAGACACACGCGTTTTCCTTTTTAACAAGTCATGTTCGTGGTAAGAAAAGTAAACCCAACCTCCTTAGTGTAAGGAAAATACAAATAAAGTCACAAACAGATAGCACTGTATACCCACACGAATGGTGGTAAGTTAAAGGGGCAATAGCCAGTGTTGGGCAGAAGTAGAAACTGCCCAAATACAGAACCACTGTATGGCAGGCATATCTGTACAGCAGAACAGCTTTAGCCAGACTGTGAGTGAAGAATGTACTGATGCATGCTACGATGTGAATAAACCTTGGAAGCAGTGTGCTGTGTAAAATGCCGTGCATGGACGCCACACATTGTATGTCTCCACTTATATGCAATGTTCAAAATAGCCAAGCAGAGTAGGGTGTTCTTGTAATCATAGCTACGGCAGGAAAATTGTGAGTCCAGCCTGGGCATGCAGTCATGTCTTATAAAACCAACAAAGAAGAAAAATTAAAAAAAAAAAATGCCTAAACCAAAGGTGTTGGCTGGGGACATAACTCAGTTGGTAGAGTGCTTACTTAGCATGCACAAAACCCTGGGCTGAGTCCCCGACACTGCGGAAAGAATGTTTATTGCATGGCTATAGTCCCTGCGGAAGTGGGAAGACTAGAAGTTCAAGGTCACCCATGGTTGCATAGCTAGTTTGAGTCTAGGCTGGAATATGTGAGACCCTATCTCCAATGGATGAGTGAATGAATGAACGAATTTAATATAGTAGAGTAAGGAGTGGCGAGAGGTGATGGGGTGGACTGCTCAAGGATAAGGACTAGCATTTGGAAGCATAGAACATTCTTGAATGAGACGAGGTGGAGGATGCACAGTTTCTGAGTACACTACAACTGCTGAATTTAGCAAGAGTTTAGTGACGCATGGCTATCCTGTTACCAGAAAACCTTATGGGGAAGTTACTGAGGGTTGGTGGTCTGAGCTTCAATGCTGTGAGAGTGAAGCTGTTACATGTGGCTCTGTGTTAGAGGCAGCAGAAGTCAAGAGTTGGTAGGCTGAGTGGGTAATTAGTTCTTTAGAGGAACCAGTGTGTGCCCGCTCCCTGTCTGGTGATCCGTGCCTCCCTAACAAGCTGCTTCTCTGCCAGGGTCTTATCCACATGGAGGCTCTGCTTTGGGAAGCTGTAACCTAAGTTGTTATTACCTTCTCCTATCCAGGCTAAGTGCCTTCATTTTGTAACAAATTGCTATGCTGGGGTTGATGCTAATCCCTTTGTATACATTTAAATATATTTTAAAAGAAGAAAAAAATCAGTTTTCAGTTGGTGGTTGTTTTTGGAAAATTAAGGTTGACATTAAATAAACAAGGTTTCATTTGATTTTTTTTTTTCTATTTAAAAAATACGGGAAATGGGTGTTAGTAAGATGCCTTAGTGGATAAAGGTGCTTACCTCCAAGAGTGCTGCTGATCGGCTTTGATTCCAGACTCACATCCTGGAGAGAGCTCCTGCAAGTTGCCCTGACGTCCACATGCGTGCCACGGAGTGTGTACTCTAAGTGAAATGCTGAAAGAAATACATTAAGAAGAAAGATAACTATTTGGTAGAGAAGAAAGTATCAGGATCTTGTTAATTAGCTGATCCTCCAACATTTTATACTCTGTCCTCTTTTAAACAGTAGGCATGTCACATAGCATAATTAAATATATTTTTTCCCTGTGCCGCTCACGTTTTTATTAGTATATTTCTCTCTCTCTTTTTTAAATTTCTTAAACATTTTTAAAAATTGTATATGGTAGGTTTTCTTGCACAACAGAGGGAGTCAGGTGCCCTGGAACTGGAGTTACAGAAGGTTGTGAACTGCTGTGTGGGTGCTGGGAGCTGCGCCTCTAGAAGGGCAACAGATGCTCATAACCACCGACCCATCTCTCCAGCCCCTCATGATTTTTTTTCTTTTCTTTTTTAAACAAAAGTGTTACAATACTTTTTCATAAGTTTAAACCTTTTTAAAGTAATGGACAGTCTGTAGTACATAGAAGCAGAGGGAACAGTGTTACAAACTCTCACCTCCCATATGGCTGTTGTCTGTACATGGGCCTCTTGATCATTGAGAGAGTTCTGAGAAGTAGAAAAAGAAGTGATTCTTTTTAAAAATTTTAATTTATGTGGTGATAGGAGCTGAACCTGGGTCCCCAGCAAGAGCATCGGGCACTCTAAACTGCTGAGCCATCTGTTCAGCCCCCAGGCAACTGCTTAAAGACGTGTCACTGATGGATAGAAGGAAGGCTGAAGACTTAGGGGACTGTCTCAGTCAGGGGTTCTTTTTTTTTTTTTAACAGACAAGGGCTTGTTTTATTTTAATGACTGAACCATGTGAGGCCTCAGCCAGGCCACTATGTACAGACACGAGGGAAGCTTTATTTCTTGGTCTCTTCCTCCTTGGACAGAGTCTTGATGATCTCTTCCTTCTTGGCCTGCAGACATTCCTCCCGGCGCTTTCATGCTTCCTTGGTCTTAGACCTGCGAGCCTCAGCCTGGTCAGCCAGCAGCTTCTTGCGGGCCTTGTCAGCCTTCAGCTTGTAGATGTGCTCCATGAGAATCCGCTTGTTTTTGAACACATTCCCTTTGACTTTCAGGTACAGGCTGTGGTACATATGGAGGTCAATCTTCTTAGATTCCCGGTATCTCCTGAGAAGCCGGCGCAGGATCCTTCAGTCAGGGTTTCTATTCCTGCACAAACATCATGACCAAGAAGCAAGTTGGGGAGGAAAGGCTTTATTCAGCTTACTTCCACATTGCTGTTTATCACCAGAGGAAGTCAGGACTGGAACTCAAGCAGGTCAGGAAGCAGGAGCTGATGCAGAGGCCATGGAGAGATGTTCCTTATTAGCTCGCTTCCCCTGGCTTGCTCAGCCTGCTCTCTTATAGAGCCCAAGACTTCCAGCCCAGGGATGGCACCACCCACAAGGGGCCCTACCCTCTTGATCACTAATTAAGAAAATGCCCCACAGCTGTATCTCATGGAGGCACGTCCCCAACTGAAGCTCCCTTCTCTGTGATAACTCCAGCCTGTGTCAAGTTGACACACAAAACCGGCCAGTGCAGGGACTTTACACTGCTGGTAGTGAGCCAGTAGAAGGGAGTGTGTTTATCCTGGAGCAGGTGACTGGGAGGTTGAAGGTTAAAGGTCTGAGGAGACGGAAGGAGGAGTTGAGGTCATCTCTGTGGGGATTGAAGCCATGGGGAAAACTAGAGAAAGGAGGGAGGGAGGTAGCTCACAGCAGTGCAGGTGTGTGACAAAGGGAGGCCGGGCTGGGCTGCTTGGAGCTTAGTCTGACTGACGATGAAGTGTTGCTGGGTCCCTAAGAATGTTTCAGCTTCTTCCTATTTGCCTGTCTCTTCCTTGTTCTGGGCACTAAGACCCCTTGACTCACCAGGCCTTGCTTTAGCAGTCAGTGTAGTTCAACACCTGTCTTCCCATGGACCTGTGTAGTGTTCATGACTGAATGCTGGGCTGCAATGTGTGGGCCTTGGGTGGGAGAAGAAAGAGAAGGTGTGGGGCCAGTGGGCCATACCATCAGATGGAAGAACTGGGATAAATCTCATAATGGAGAAGAGCAAGCGTTAGAACCAGCTCCTTGCCAGGCTCTACCTGTCCTGGAATGTGGAACTATGACACCCTGTTAGGAGGACCAAGACGACCAGTCACGTAGCATAAAAACCTGGAGTTCTCTGTACTAACGAGGTATCTACATAGGCCCCGAGTGTTTTTAGCCAGTGAGTTTCAGTTCTTGGACATTCCTTCCTGCAAAAGGTATTTAATCCCGTGTTCACTCTGAGTGAGACCTATGCATTCACGTCCACCATGGGTTTGGACAAGCAGTTTGGACAAGCAAGGACCATCTCCTTCATCAAGGAGTGCCATGGCGGGGGAGGTCCTCTTTCAACCCCTCCATTACTTTCAGCACTCACCCAGACCAAACTCGATTCCCCGCATCCCGGGCTCAGCCGCCCCCTTCCTAGGACACCCCGTGCCCCTCCTCACCCCCCACCCCCCAACCATTCCCAACTCCTCGAGGTCCCCAGCAGCACCTGGGTACACAGGAAATTGAGAACCATAGCATTCATCCCAGATAGCACTGTTTCTTGCCTGGAGGAACACGGGCTGGGACCCCTGTCTTGGAATGCTTCTGCCTTCCCCGAGCGGCATGTTGGTGGCCTTCGGCATCCCAGGCAGACACACAGCCTGGCAAGAAAGAGAGAAGAGTGGGACAAGTAGAACAAGAGACTCCTGCTGCAATGCAAGCTGGCAGCGATTGCTGCAAGAACTGTGGGAAGAGATGCTGATTGACAGACCCGTGTTGCTTTGAACTTAGTGAAGTCCACCAAATCTGTCTTTCAGGGTTGGCTACTTAATGACATCACCCCTTTCCTATATAGCTCCTGAGACATTTCAGGTGGTTTTAATTTATTATATTAAGTTAGAATTACATAACTCTCCTCCCTTTTTCTCTTCCCAACCCTCTCCATGTCCCCTCTGATATAGTTTGTGTGTGTGCGGGCGTGTTTGTGGATATGTGTGCCTGTGGGTGTGTATGCAGGCATAGCACACAAGCAGGTCAGAGGGCAACCTCAGGTACCTTCTTTCAAGACAGGGCCTCTAGTCAGGAGTTTCGGCACTCAGGTGAAGCTAGCTGGACTCAGGCTAAGCTAGCTGACCCGCAAGCTTCAGAGCATCCTGCTGTGTCTCCTCCGTGGGCTGGGAGGCCAGTGCTCTTGTACCGTCTTTTACACGAGCTCTGGTGGTCCCAGACTCTTGCAGGTCCTCAGCCACCCATCGCCTTTGGCTTTGAAGAGCAGGACAGTTTATCTTGGTACAGTTTCTGGGCATGTCATTCTAATCTTGGCAGGGAAGGCATCTTGGCTCTCCATTTTGGTGTATCAGAAAGCAGATAGGTTGGCAACGTAGCTGTACTTACTGCCATTGCTAGGGAAGATTGCTTGCTGAGTGCTTATGCTTCGGCTGGTGCTCTGAGGCCGTGGTCCGCATGCTCTAACTGATGTGGAACAATAATTATGTGCTTTGAGGCCGTGGTCCGCATGCTCTAACTGATGTGGAACAATGATTATGTGCTATTTGCACTTGGAGGTCTAGTGAGGCGGTGGCATAGTGGGAAGAAACAGACTTCCCATGTACAATGTGTTCATTTTATTTTTAATTTTTGTATTTTATAAATATATTACAATGGTGGTTGTGCATGCTATGACACATCTGTAGAGATCAGAGGACAGCTTTGTGGAATCAGTTTTCTTGTTCAATCTTCACATGGGCTCTAGGAATAATTCAGGCCACTAGGCTTGTGTGGTATCCTTATGCACGGAGCCATCTTCCTGGTCCTCATATTAAATTACCGCGTGTGTGTGTGTGTGTGTGTGTGTGTGTGTGTGTGTGTGTGTGTGTGTGTGTGAGTGTGTGTGTGCGTGCTCACACGCGTGTGCTCGAGCATGTTTGTTATATGCACATTTGTGTGCCCTTGTGTGCACGCAGAGGCCAGGTCACTGGTGTGTTCCTCATTCTCTTTCTTATTCCTCTGCTTTAGAGCCTCTCTCTGAACTTGGAGCTTATGTGTTTTGGCTAGGCTGGCAGCTACCGGCTTCGTCCATCCTTCTGTATCCGCCTTCCTCTGTGCTGGGGGTTACAGGTGCAGGTGAGACCCATGTCCAGCTTGTTACATGGGTGCTGGGATCTGAACTCCTGCCCTCATGCTTGCATAGCAAGCACTCCCCCAACCCTGGCCCCAGCTAGCCTTCAGCTCTGAGACGCTGGCTTCCTATGTTTTCCTAGATTAGAGTGAAAGGAAGTAACGGTAGGTAAGAGAAGCTGAATGAGAAACGCCTCTCTGCCTGCTGTAGGTAACTAGTTAGCTCTTTTTCTTTCCATGTCTCCCCACTCACGATTCAGACCAGGCATGGCGGCGGCCTAGGCTGAGGTGTATATAGGGTAGCTTTATTCTGCCTCCTCTTTCTAAACTAGTCACCTCTTACATTTGTCTAGTGAAAGGCATTTATGGGACCAAACGTGAGTCAACTCAGTGGTAGAACACTTGTCCAGCACCCACAAGTTCCTGTGTTTGAGCCTCAGGACGGCAAAAACTCCAAACTCAGTTTTAGTACTCTTTTCCTCATGCAATTACAGTTCCCAAATGTAGTTTTTGAGAATTTATTTGATATCAAAACCAGTAGTAATCCCAAGTGGAGTTGATTGTCCACAGAGAACATGGTGTCAACAGCCTGTCTCCTTTCTCCCTTTGCCTCTCTGTCTCCTTTGCTTGGGAAGGAGGTTTCTGCTCCACCCATCATGGCACCTGTACTGGCTGGTTTTGTGTCAACTTGACACAGGCTGGAGTTATCACAGAGAAGGGAGCTTCAGTTGGGGAAGTGCCTCCGTGAGATCCAGCTGTGGGGCATTTTCTCAATTAGTGATCAAGGGGGTAGGGCCCCTTGTGGGTGGTGCCATCCCTGAGCTGGAAGTCTTGGGTTCTATAAGAGAGCAGGCTGAGCAAGCCAGGGGAAGCAAGCCAGTAAAGAACATTCCTCCATGGCCTCTGCATCAGCTCCTGCTTCCTGACCTGCTTGAGTTCCAGTCCTGACTTCCTTTGGTGATAAACAGCAATCTGAAGTGTAAGCTGAATAAACCCTTTCCTCCCCAACTTGCTTCTTGGTCATGACGTTTGTGCAGGAATAGAACCCCTGACTAAGACAGCACCCTTCCTGCAGAGCAGGGCAAACAGCCTAGGTGCTGCCTTTGACTTTGATGAATGTGACCAAGCTTGGGCTAGGGATATTCAGAGGAGCCTGTCCCATCCCAGGACTGAGTTTACTGAGAGGTAGATGGTAAGGCAGTGAGCCTGGATACCTGTGGGGACTTTCAGAGTGGGAACAAAGCTGAAGGCAGCGGAAACAGAGGAATCCTTTCTGATCAGTGCAATTACAAGTTAGGGAACTGTGAAAGCTACCAGCTTACCAAACTTGTAGCTCGCTGGTTCAGTTGTTTGGGCTTCTCCGTTCTGTTAATACAATTGATAATTATGTGTTTTTGATCCATTTGCCAAGTGTTCATGCTTCACAGCCCACATGTGACCAAGAGTGCTTCTGCAGCACGCGCTCTTTGTCTCTGAGTGACTGTTTCGTAACATTTGAGTGTTCTGCTCTCTGGCTCATTTGCTCTCCTTTCTTCCTTTTCAGAATGGACCGCTGAATTATGAAGTATTTCAGACCCAGTTGTAGATCATCACTCCACCACTCTCTCCTTTACTGCCTACTAGTTATTTAAATTGGACTTTTAATATCCTACCAGCTGCTCTTCAGACACACATGGTGCATTGCTGCCATTCCCGGGATCGCATCTTTGAGACACACGCTCTTAGGAGCCTTCAGCAAACAAAGAGGCCACCTCCCGGTACGGCTACCGGGAGGGAGTCGTCCTGACTGCCCTCTAGCCTTGGCCAGATCTGGATTTGAATCCTACCATGGAACCTCGAATGGAGTCCTGTCTGGCCCAGGTGCTGCAGAAGGATGTGGGGAAGCGGCTGCAGGTTGGCCAGGAACTCATAGACTATTTCTCAGACAAACAGAAGTCTGCTGACCTTGAGCATGACCAGACCATGTTAGATAAGCTTGTGGACGGACTCGCTACCTCTTGGGTGAACTCTAGCAATTACAAGGTAAGCCTCCCTGTAGGAGATGCTCTTGAAGGTGGTGTGGTAAGACTGTCTCGGCAGATCCATTGGGAGGTATCAGCCCGCTTCCTCGGCTTCCAGTACGACTTGTAGGATATGGGAAGACATGAGGGAAGGCGTGGGGGCGATAGTCTTGAAGGTCATGGGAATACATGAGGGAAGGCGTGTGGGTGTTTACAAACATTTGCAGCCTTGAAGTTGCAGTTTATATCATGTTTTGTGGGGAGGAGACTTTGACGCCGTGGTGAGTGGCCTCTCACTGATCTCTCAGGGATCAGAATGTATAGCACTTTACTTTCAAATTGCTGTTTTGAAGTTTACTGGTACCTGGCCAGAAACAGTTTGGGTTGTCAAGGAGTGCCTTTGACCCATGGGTGATGGTGTAGAAGATAGCTTTCAGATGTGAAGATCAGGGCTCTTAGAAGGTAGGTGGGGAGTGGGAGGGTGGTGGGGAGTGGAGCAGGTGGCTATCCACAGCCTATTTATGCTGTGAGCATTTTACCATTCAGGGTTGAGCTTCATGAGTGCAAATGACAGGATGCTTGAAGCCCTGGAGAGGTGTCCTTCCCTCGGCCCCTCCTGCATCTTTCCTCTCATCCCTCCACATCAGGGTTCAGTGAAGGAGGGAAGGAAGCTTCATCCTCTGTAGACGTTGTCAAGGGGCCACAGATGCCTGGTCTCTTGCAGCTCTTGCAGACTCAGAGGCTGATTTGGGTTTCGGAACTGGTGCTTCCAGGATTCCTCTTACTCTGCTTCCCACATGCATTTAAGCCCCGGTCTCAACCAAGAGTGCCGAGTTCCTGTGTTTGTTAAAGATGCTACTAGCACATAATGGCTCACTCACCGTTGGTTTACGGTTTTCCTTCCTGTCTTTGAAGCTGAGTCCATGCCCTGGTACTCTCGGGTCAGACAGTCTCCTTGTGCTTCTGAGGGCTCACAGGCTACCTTCTCTGTGCTTGTATCATGGCTCCAGTACTCCTGTGTGCATATTAAGAAGTATTTGGTAGAAACTGAGAAGCACTGTAAGGAAATTTAGCAAGCCAGATATTACCTAAGGCAATAACTCCGAGGGAGAAGAATGATTTTGGAAGCTTGAAGCCCACCTTGAGCGCGCCCTGGCCAGTTGGCCTTACTTCCTCCTTCCCTTCTTGCAGTGCCACCGGGCCGTGCCACCGGATTCCTGTCCATGTTACTTAGCTGCTGTTCTCAGCAGAGGCGGTTCCTCCATCCCCTGAGCCAGTTGTATTCACAGGAAGCAGGATGGTGCTTGACTGGAGGCTGAGTGTCCTAGCAAGGGGGTGGTTAAGGATGCTACTGGAATAATGAATACTGCTGTTAATTAGCCACCTGTGGAGCCTGTTTCACTGAGCTTTGTAATGTCTCAGGTTCCCCATTTATAATGTCAGGATTACCACATTATTTACTAATAATTAAAGATTTATTTTTATGTATGAATGTTTGCCTGCCTATTTGTTTGTGCACTACACATACACAGTGTCCGTGGAGGCAAGCCGAGGGCATCAGGGAGGCGAGCCGAGGGCATCAGGTCTCCTTGAACTGGAATTACAGATGATTTTGAACTGCATGTGGATGCTGGGAACTAAATGTGGGTTCTTTGCAAGCTCAGTTAATGCTCTTAACCTCTAGGCCACTGTCTCAGCCTCTTACAAGATTTGTGTGTGAGAGTGTGCGTGCGTGACTGTGTGTATGTGAGTGTGTGGTGTGTGAGTGTGTGTGTGTGTGTGTGTGTGTGTGTGTGTGTGTGTGAGTGTGCATATGCCATGGTGTGTGTGCAGGTTGGAGAACAACCTCAGGTGTTAGTCCTTACTTTCCATTCCCTTGGTTTAAGACAGGGTCTCTTCTTGCTCACTACTGTTGTATATAGCAGCCTAGCTGCCGTATCGCTTCTGATCCCCCTCTCATCTCCCCATAGATTATAGATGCACCGCCATGCCTAGCTTTTATGTGGTTCTGGGAAGCTGAGCTCAGGTCCTTGTGCATGTGAGGCAAGCGCTTTACCCCCGACCGTCTCCCTAGCCAGATAATAAAGTTTTTATGAGCACTGAATGAAAGAGTGGGTCTCAGTTATTTCTTGCCTGCTGCATACTAAGCTCATTAGTGGTTGCTCTTGTCTGGTGAGGGTGCTGGTCAGAACTTGATTGCTTCACTGTTCAGGTACAGCATGTGCCTGCACGAAACACACGGGACTCTGGGCGAGGCACACATAAGCAACACTACTGCCTGCAGACTCTTGAGAATTCAGTCTTTTTTCAGAGTGGATTTGTAAAGTCACAGAAGGGAAGGCTCAGGACTTAGCACTCTAAGGAGCAGTTCTTTTTTATCTTTGCTCTTCCATGCTGTCTCTCTCCTTCCCTTCACTTTCCTCTCCTGCCCTTTTATTTTCTTACCTTGTCGCATCTTCTTTTTGATACAGGGTCTTCTGTGTAGCCCAGACTGGCCTGAACCTTGCTGATCTTCCTCCTGTCTCCAGTCTCCAAGTGCTGGGATGACAGCGGGTGTGTGCTACCATGCCCGACAGGGGCAGGAATTAGTAAGCAAAGCAGGCTCTTGAGAAGTAGAGTGAAAAAGATTGGGTTCACTACCAGCTTGCTTGGAGCCAAGCTCTCTAAGCTTTTGTTGTGCGGGGAAGTGTAGATGAGGTGAGATGAATGAGCTGTGTCCTTCAGTGCTCTAATGTCTGCTGCCTTGCTACAGATGTTTGTGTAGCCTGGGGCTGTCCTGTGGTTGTGGTCCTGCTGGATAGTGCTGGCTTTGTCAGGTCTTTGAGTGCAGACACAGCCCTGCTCCCGCCTGGAGCCTGGAGCCTGGAGCCTGGCTGGACCTGGAGCCTGGCTGGGCCTGGAGCCTGGCTGGGCCTGGAGCCTGGCTGGGCCTGGAGCCTGGCTGGGCCTGGA
>NW_022196891.1:14797419-14799800 GCF_008632895.1 Mastomys coucha
AGCCTGGAGCCTGGAGCCTGGAGCCTGGAGCCTGGCTGGGCCTGGAGCCTGGCTGGGCCTGGAGCCTGAGCCTGGAGCCTGGAGCCTGGCTGGACCTAGAGCCTGGCTGGGCCTGGTAGGGGCTCAGCAAATACTCAATACAAATACAGTTCAGTACTTGAACTGTAGACTGCTCAGCAGCAGTGGTGGTGAAATCTGGATGCTAATTGCTTTGGCTCCTCCTCCTGAAAAATCTTAGTCACGATTTCTGAGAACTCGAGGTGTGTTTTATTAGACTTTAACTTTAGAATAGTAGGAATAGAAGAGGCTAGCCTTCCAGTCAGGACTTTGAAGCTATGCTTGTAGACTGTTCTTGAGTAAGGACTAAAGAGATAGTAAGGAAAAGGTGATGGAATTTTGGCCTTCTGAAGCGATAGGACTTATGTGTGAGGGGGGGTCATGTGTGCAGGCCAGAGGCCAGGCTTAGGTGTCAAGGCTGGCTAGTCAGTGAGCACCGCCTCAGCATTGGGCTTCTGTGGGCACTGGGGTTGAACTCGAACTCAGGTCTAAGTACCTGTGTGGCTAGCCTTTACTGACCAAGTGATTGCCCCCGTCCTTATTTTCTTTCTTTCTTTCTTTCTTTCTTTCTTTCTTTCTTTCTTTCTTTCTTTCTTTCTTTCTTTCTTTCTTTCTTTCTTTCTCTTTCTTTCTTTCTTTCTTTCTTTCTTTCTTTCTTTCTTTCTTTCTTTCTTCCTTCCTTCCTTCCTTTCTTTCTTTCTTTCTTTCTTTCTTTTTTTTCAAGACAGGGTTTCTCTGTATAGCCCTGGCTATCCTGGAAAACTGGTCTCAACTCAGAAATCCTCCTGCCTCTGCCTCCCAAGTCGTACTAGGGATTAAAGTCGTATGCCACCACTGCCCGTCCCGTCCTTATTTTCTTAACAGGAGAGGTAACTGAATGCCATGGAGGCAGGGCCCCACTGTGAAGCCCATGCTAGCCTAGAGCTCTCTTGTCCATTGGCCTGGCATCGTGTGTGCTTCACAGTGCTGCTGTTTTCAGGTGTGACCCATGATACTGCTCTGGCTGGATCTTGAATAAATTTACTTTAGAGTATTTTCCTAACTCTGTAGACAAATTGCCATTGAAATAGTTATCATTTACTTAAGACCACGAGTCGGCCATCTTACCTCTTACTTAGTTGTAGAGCACCCCTGCTACCAAAAATTAAAAAAAATCTTAGTATTTGTGTGTGTGTATGTGTGTGTGTGTATGAGAGAGAGACAGATATACAGACACACACATAGAGGAGAGAGAGAGAGACAGACAGACACACATACACACACACAACACACACACACACACACACACAGAGAGAGAGAGAGAGAGAGAGAGAGAGAGAGAGAGAGAGAGAGAGAGAGAGAGAGAGAGAGAGGATGTCTGTGTGAATGCCAGTGTAGGAGCTTGTGGGTCAGAGAACATCTTTGTGAGATTTGTTTCCCCCCCTTGCACCATCTAGGTCCTAGGATTCGAACTCAGATTTTCAGGCTTGGCTGCAAGCACCTGCCTGCCTGGTTTTCTCTAGGACCTTGTTATCTCTGTGGTTTAGTGTCAACTTGACACAAACCAGATTAACCTGCTAGGGTAGTCTGGATGGTTGGTCTCTCATGGTTTGGGACATTTGAACACTTGGTCCCTAGTTGCTGGCTCTCCTTGGAGAGGGTTAGGAGGGACCGTCTTGCTGGAGAAGGTGTGCGACTGGAGGCCCGGAGAGAAAAATTCCCTGCCGACTTGTAGTGTGCGCTGTTTCCTGTTTGCTCCCGCGCCTTCTCTCGGTAGGTAACCCTTTACCCTAAACCCTCTTCTCCTAAGATGCCTTGGCCGTGGTGTTTTATCAGAGAACAGGAAAGTGGCTCACACACTGGGCAAGAGGGAAACTCAGTGGAGGGCTTGGCTTTTTTTCTATCAGACTGGTCTGTGGGACATTTTTTGAGTAATGATTGATGTCGGAGGACCCAGTTTACTGTGAATGGTGCTACCATTGGGCAGGCAGTTTCTGGTTATTTAAGACAGCAGGCTAAGCAAGCCAGGGGAAGCAAGCCAGTGAACTACATTCCTCCATGGTTGCCACTTCTGTTCCTGCCTCCAGGCGTCTGCTGTGGCTTTCCTTATCAATAAGCTGTGATCTGGAAGTATAAATAAGTCCAATAAACCCTTTCCTTCTCAAATTGCTTTTGGTCAGTATTCTTTTGTTTAAGATTTATTTTTTTTAAAGATTATTTATTTTATGTATATGAGTACACACTGTAGCTGTACAGATAGTTGTGAGCCTTCATCTGATCTGGTTGTTGGGAATTGAATTGACCTCTGCTCGCTCCAGTCAACCCTGATTGGCCCTTTCTCCCCG
>NW_022196891.1:14799820-14815651 GCF_008632895.1 Mastomys coucha
CATATTTGCTCCGGTCAACCCCGCTCAAAGATTTAATTATTATTAGAAATAAGTACACTGGGACTGGAGAGATGGCTCAGCGGTTAAGAGTGCCGACTGCTCTTTTGAAGGTCATGAGTTCAAATCCCAGCAACCACATGATGGCTCACAACCATCCACAATGAGATCTGACTCCTTCTTCTGGGGTGTCTGAAGACAGCTACAGTGTACTTACATATAATAAATAAATAAATCTTAAAAAAAAGAGAAAGAAATACACTGTAGCTGTCTTCAGACAGTACCAGATCTCATTATGGGTGGTTGTGAGCCACCATGTGGTTGCTGGGATTTGAACTCAGGACCTTCGGAAGAGCAGTTGGTGCTCTTACCCACTGAGCCATCTCACCAGCTCTTAAGATTTATTTTGATTATATGTGCATGTGGCTGCAGGTATTTAAGGATTGCCAGGAGCTGGAGTTACAGGCAGTTGTGAGCCACTCAATATGGGTGCTGGGAACTGAAGTTGGGTCCTCTGGAAGAGCAGGAAATGCTCTTAATCACAGAGCCATCTCTCAAGCTCCTTTTGGTCCATGCTTTATCAAATCAACAGAAAAACATCTTAATTTTATCCGCGAGGCAATTCCTGCTGGTGGTTATGGAAATGAGTCTTCAACGGGGGTCCTTTCCACTGCTCATCCAGCCTTCCATAGACCCTAAAGGCCAGACAGATCAGGGTTTTAGGCATTTGTGGAACTTCGGGTTTGTAGCAAATATTCAGGTAACTTGGGTCACAAAAATAGTTTAAGGTAACACATGAATGAACAGGCTTTGCCATGCAAGCCTAATTTCCCTGTTCTCAGTAACACTGACTACCTTTGATATGACTCGGGGAGCACCTCTTCTTCAGCATGGGGACCATTGGTGACTCGTCAGGAAGAAGAGTGGCCTTCTAATTTGCATGTAACTTGGGAATGGTGGCGTTAGCTTAGGTCAGAGCAGTTTATTTTTAACCCTTTATTTGAGGAACACTTGTCTGTTTTAGCCCTCTCCTTCAGACTTTTAGATACCAACTAGAATTCTGCTAGCCTGCCATTGTCATGTACAGTGAACCGACTTTCTTGACTGGTAGAAGTCATCTTGAGGGGGCTGGAGAGCTCAGTCAGTAAAGTGTCTCTCTGCGAAGCATGAGGACTTGAGTTCAGATTCTCCAGCACCCACTAAAGACTGGCTGTAGTGGCATATACCTGTCACCTCAATGCAGGGCCTTGGGGAAGTGGAGTCCAGCCAGCCTCCCTGAATCCAAGAGCTCCAGGGTTAGTGAGAGCCCTGTCTCAATAAGGTGGCAAGCAATAGTAGAAAATGACTAGTGTTGACCTCTGGCCTCTCTGCCATATGTATATACATATATACACACCTATATGAACACATACATCACACACACACATACACACACACACACACACAGACACCAAGTCATTTTTTAAAAAAATGATTTATTTTATGTGTAAGTGTCTTGCTTCCATGCATGTGTGTGTACCATGTGTGTGCTTGGTGTTCTCATCATATCCCCTGCAACTAGAGTTACAAGTGTCTGTGAGCCACCATGCAGATGCTGAGAACTGAACCCAGGCTTACAGATGTGTGTGAGCCACCATGCAGATGCTGAGAACTGAACCCAGGCTTACAGATGTGTGTGAGCCACCATGCAGATGCTGAGCAGGTTCTTTGGTTACAGATGTGTGTGAGCCACCATGCAGATGCTGAGAACTGAACCCAGGTTCTTTGGTTACAGATGTGTGTGAGCCACCATGCAAATTCTGAGAACTAAACCCAGGTTCTTTGCAAGAACTATACATACTCTTAACCATTGAGCCATCCCACCTGCCCAGCATATGGAGTCACCTTAAGGGTTCAGTAATTGGTTATTTAAATACTGGTACAGGGTTGTCAAGATGGGTAGAGGCACTTGTGCACAGGCCCAATGCCGTGAGTTCCATTTCTAGGTCTCATAAGGTGGAGGAAGGAGAGAACCCCGACTGTCTAAAGTTGTCTTCTGACCTTCACAATGTGCACTGTGGTACACCTGTTCCTGTGCTTGCTCTTTCCTCTCTCTCTCTCTCTCACACCCACACCCATACACACATGCAACACACACACACACACAAGCACGTGCACACACACACATGCACATTCTATGTAACTTAAATACACGCACGCACTCACATGCACATTCTATATAGCTTAAATACTCATAATCCAGATGGGTACTTCTTAACTAGAATAACTTGTGAAGTGTCTGACTTTTTCTGGTGGCCATGGGAGATTGGAAGCTCTTCTCACTCAGGAGGTTTCTCTTTAGATTGCTCTCACAGTAGAAATGAAATGAAACTCCCAAGCTTTGACCATGGCTGCTTTCGGTGAGCTGTTCTTTTCTTTCTCTTCTTTTTTTCTTCTTCTGAGACTGGGTTTCACGGTGTAGTCCTTGCTGGCCTACAAGCCTGATCTCTGTAGACCAGGCTGACCTGGACTCAGATCCTCCTGCCTCTGCCTCCTCCTGAGTGCTGGGATTCCCGGCCCCTGGCCTTTCCTTTCTAGTTTCTTTGGTGAAATGCGTAAGGAAGGGAAAGGATCTAGGTATGTTCATGCATGTATTCAAAGCCGCCATGTTCCCACTCACTATAGTGTTCCAAATTAAGAATGATCTCCAGGAGGCTGGAGTGTGGTGGCAGCCTGAGGCAACTGCGAGGGGCCTCACTGTGTAGTTTCTGCCCCAAGTCTTGCCACCTGTACTCTGCCTGCAGCCTGGCTGCACAGCTTGTGCTCAGCGGTGTGGTGTGTGCGCCTTTGGTGGGCTCCGTGGCCGTCCAGCATCCTGGAGGAGGGCGGAGCTTCCGTGAATACAGCCTTGCAAACTTTCTCCCGCATCCAGACCCAGCAGCACAGTTGGGTCTGAATTACAGACCTTTCTCATCAGTTCTCATAGCTCCAAAGCCCTAAACTGGTTTTTCCCATAACTTTTGCCGGAGCTGTCATGAGATTCTAGGTTGTACTCATTTACCAGCTGCCTAGGACATGTTTCACTGCAGAAGGACTGTTGCTACCTCAGAGAATATGCAAGCGGTTATAAAATACACTGTTTGTGGTTTACCTTCCTATCACCCCCAACATTTTGTGTCCCAGAACACACCTGGCTTCAGGTTCCAGATAAGCAATTGTGGACCTATGTGCAATACTGTGGAATGATAATGGCAGTCTGTGACTAGGACACATTCCAGCACTGTGTGCCAGAAACTGTATGAGGTACATACACACTGTTATTTCCATTTTGCAGATGGAAAAATTGGTGCTCAGACAAGGCAGGTGACTCGTTTGGGCTGATGACCTAATAAGTAAGGTTTCTGGAATTTGAACAACGTCTTTATGCAATATCCAGGGTTAAACATGTGGAGTCACACTGTATGGAGAGGGTGGGAGTGGTCTCTGCCTTCACACTATGTGGCTGGCATCTAGGCTGGGTAGGTTTTTTTTAATGGAGTTTGTTTGAGTCTACTTGTGTCCATGGTTGTCTTACTGCCACACTGCTGGGAACTTGAACTTGGAGTCCCTAATTTCTCCTAGATTAGCCTCTGAGCTTCCTTGTGTCCATGGTTGTCTCACAGCCACACTGCTGGGAACTTGAACTTGGAGCTCCCTACTTCTTCCTAGATTAGCTTCTGAGCTTCCTTGCCCTAAAGGCTGGTACCCTCTGATTGGAGGAGCAGCTACAGCATACATGAGGATGGGGGACTTAGCACAATATGGGATCATGATCAGTGTAAATTATCCCCTGAGAATATGTATGGATGCTTTAAGTGGAAAGATGGAAAAGGTTAGTAGGCGGTCTTTAGTTAACGACCTTGATGGAAAAGTGAGGTGTGGCCAAGAGGAAGGAGAGTGAAGTTACAAGCAGTTTTCTCGTTCCCCTTGGGCAGCACTATCTCTGTGGCCCGTAGAAAGGTTAGTTTTGACTAAGCCACATCTCAGAGCTCAGTGACACGTGTGCAGGAGGGGGTGGATGTATGGACAATAGGGAGGTGCCTCGTAGCTCCTGCCTATCTCCCAGCCTTGACTCCTTCCCTTGTCCTTGAGAGGAGAGCCAGACTAAATGGGTTCAGACTAAATGACTTCTGCTTCTTTTCTGGCTGGCTGCTTGCTTCCAGCAAGTGGTGTGCCCTTTAGAAGACTGGAAGGAGGCTCTCGCAGGCTTTCCTTTAGTGTTGGCATAAGGGTTGCTAGAAGTTAGTCTCTGTGGTTCAATTAAAATAGGTGTCCCTACTGTGATAGAAAAGCTACAGTGAGCTAAGCAGAAGCAGACAACCCAGGGCATGACATTCCAAGAAAATGTGTGGATTGTCAAGTGAAAATGGTCTTTGTGATGTTTGTAGTTGATGAGTGTGTGTGTGTGCGTGTGTGTGCGTGTGTGTAGACATATGCACAAACAACAAGTTGTACTGAAAATAATTAAGATATGAGCGTGCGCTCTTTGCATCCCCTTCGGCTTTGCTCTTTGTGCAGGTTCCTTGGTGCTGTAGAGATAACATCCTCATCTACGTAATGGATCTAGTGCTGCCTCCTACATAAAGTCACCTTGAGCATGCGGCTAGTGTGTGTATGGAGCTGCCATAGTGCTGGGCAGGGCAGGGACAGTAAAGAAGTCAATGACAACACGTGAACGGGGTCAAACGGTGGCACGCTTGGTGTGGGGTCGCCATTGCATGCCTTACTGTAGTCCTGCCTATTAGCCTATGTCCCGGGATAGGAAACTGAGGTCTTCTGTAAGAACATATGAAGCCCTGAGTTGTGCACTGTGGGTAATGAACTCCCTGGGCAGAGCAGCAGCTGCCTGGGGATCCCATCAAGAGTGTGTGTAAAGATTTCCAGAATAAATACGTCCATAAGATGAGGACCCCGGTGCCTGGAAGATTTTACTTGTTCTTATTTTTAATACAATGGTTGTACTTTGCCTTGTTTCTAAAAGTTAAGATGTAAATAAGGATACAGATGAGAGCTCATTAACTGAATGCCACAAGCAAACAGCAAGGAGCAGCCGGGCGAGTGCATGCAGCTGCCAGTGAGGCTGCTGAGGCCTGCAAGGCCGTGTTCACCAATAACTAACGTTTATTAAGTACTCACTGACTGCCAGGCACCCGTAAGTGCTTGGAATGCAATGCGCCAGGATCTTCAGGGAAGTGTTCTGTGATAAGCCTGTGATTACTCAGTCTTTACTCGAGGACACCCTCTAAGAGAAGTTTGCAAGACACACCTCTGAGGTTAGGTGACACTAGGCTCGTCAGGCAGCTTTACTTTATTTTAAAATATCATTTATTCTGGGGCAATTTTATACAGTCCCCCCCTCCATATCTTAAGCATATCTACTCCCAGCATCCCTCTTAAGCCACCAGCCTGTCTCCCTCACACTTCGACAGCAAGCAGGCTGCTGAGTCTGCTTAGGCCTGTTGCTGGGTGCTCTTGTGCAGGCTAGCATAGCTCATACGACAGCGGAGCTCTGTCTAGAACTCGGTGTTCCCAGCACTCTTCTCTGCGGCTCTGACGTCCTTCCTAAGATGCTCCCTGAGCTTTGGGTGGAGGGTTGACATAAATGCCCCATTTAGGGCTAAGTCACTTATTCTCAACACTATGACCAGCCATGAGCCTCTGTGTTAAATGCTTCCCAGTGTAAAACTAAGCTTTTCTGGCCAAGGTTGAGAGCAACACTAAACCATAGGAATGAACATAGACACTTAGAGGGCAGTTTGGCAACATGGATAGCAGTTGTAGTGTTACCTTAGGGGCATATCTTCGTGGGCTTACGGCACCAGACATGAACTCTCTCCCGTGGAACAGGCCTTAAACCCAACAGAAAGGGGATACTTGCCTTTCTGAGCCTGCCTTTGAAGCAGTCTGCCATACTTGATGATTTTTCAGCAGTTTTTGTAGCTCTTCTTATGGGAGCATGAAGAAAAAAGGTCACAGTTAGTGGCTGTTTCAAGAGACAGAAAGAAGCAACTCTGTGTGAGTGTGTGTGTGTGTGTGTGTGTGTGTATGTATGTACATGTGCATCCATGTGTTTGTGCATGCATGTTCTTGTGTGGGTACATGCCTGAGTATACAAAGTAGTAGAATAAATTTAGGAATTATTCAGAATTTCAAGCTTCAAAATGTAATTTATTGAGTATTTAATGTTAATAGCCTATATGATAAATCTGATTTTTTGATTCATAGAAGATATTTTTAAGAAAATAAATCCCCATGAAATAATTTTGATGAAGATTTAGAAATGTAGATATGAAGACATTTTTATGTTAATTTTTTGGTTATTTAATATAGATCATAGCATATTATTTTAATTTTAGTTATTACAGTATATGTGACTGTTTCAGGCAGTGGGTATATGTCATGGTTTGCATGTAAAGGTCAAAGGACATCTCTGTGACGTCAGTTTCCCCTCCATCGTTATGTGGGTTCTGTGGATGGAACTCAGGTCACTGGCCTTTGCCCGCTGAACCATTTGTTTGTTTCTTTGATTGTTGTTTTTTTTAAGACAAAGCCTCTCATGGAGCTTGCCATTTCAACTATATTGTCTGGCCAGCAAACTCCTGGGCCCTACCTGTCCTAGGATTCTAGAAGCTTGCTGCTATGTCCAGCTCCTCTGTAGGTGCTGGAGGTCAAGTGTAGGTCCGTATGCTGTGCATCTCTAGGTGCTGGAGGTCAAGTGTAGGTCCTTATGCTGTGCAGCTCCTCTGTAGGTGCTGGAGGTCAAGTGTAGGTCCGTATGCTGTGCAGCTAGCTGTAGGTGCTGGAGGTCAAGTGTAGGTCCATATGCTGTGCAGCTCCTCTGTAGGTGCTGGAGATCAAGTGTAGGTCCGTATGCTGTGCAGCTCCTCTGTAGGTGCTGGAGGTCAAGTGTAGGTCCGTATGCTTGTGCAGCAAGATCTTTCCCCACTGAGCCATCTTCCCAGGCCCCAAAAGCCATTGATATTCTAATGTCTGAAGTAACTATCTTATTATTTACAGCCAGGGAGAAAAGATGGAAAGGGTATTTACTGAATTTCCAAGGGGTGGAACCAAGTGTTCCATGGCTGGCGCAGTACACTGTGTTTATACCTTATTTTCTTTTCTGTGTGTCATTTATTATTTAAGACTTTTAGCTGAATCATCAAGTGAGACATTATTTTTTTTCCAACTCCTTTAACTCAAGGACTTCTCCTTGGTGATTATTATACTGTTTTTAGATCTGGTTCCATTCTGTATGTATATTAAAAATGTGAAGTATATTCATACATATCTACATATTGAACTTTATAAAGGGTAAAGGGTTGTGAACAGGTTGAAAACGTGAGTTTGAATCCTAGAACCCATGGTGGAGAGTTGTCCACCTAAAGTTGTCCTCTGACCTCCACATGCATACTATGTATGGCACATGTGTGCCTGCACTCACATAAATAACACACACACATACACACACACACACACACACACACACACACACACACAACAAGAACTGTATAGTGCTCTCCTCGTCGTATGCCTGGGTGTGTAAGCCATTCCTGGGTACCTTATAAGTGAGGAATGGAAACTGAACCAAGTGAAGTCAGCCCTGGGTGGGAAGGGGAGACATGGGAGTGGGGCTAGGCAAGGGAACCGTAGGACTCACTTCTAGCCCTCCTCTGGATTTGGCCACACCCTTTCTCAGGGACCTAGTGCCCTGCTTTCCTTTTTACCTCAGGCCCAGATCTGTTCTCTTAGGGCCTGATCTTTCCTAATCTGAGATCTGTAGATGGGAGCAACTAGGAGCCTAGTGAACAGCACCTCGAAGAAAACTAGGTTCAGAGCTGGTGGGGAAAGCCAGTGCTCTTCCCTGGGAGGGCGTGCTGGGGCTGACCCACTGTGTTACTAACCCAGTCCCCAGCAGAAGCCTGCAGCTCACGTTCTGGACCCTGGTGATTCAGAATAGAGTGTGAATCCTTCATGTAAGTGAAGAAAGAGATTCAGACCCAGGGCTCCAAAGTATGGGTGGATGTGACCGAGTGGAAGGTCATGACACACACTGAGGGTGGCTGTTGCTAGGCGACTACAGGAAGGATCCCATTGAGGTTAGCTGAATTCAAGAAACTTAGTCTCTCTGTACATGCAGGGAAATGTCTGGTATGATAGTGCCATCCTCCTGGTGGAGTCAGGACAGTATGGTGGTTCATGCACTGCTGAACGTGCCAGCCTCCTGGTGGAGTCAGGACAGTATGGTGGTTCATGCACTGCTGAAGGTGCCAGCCTCCTGGTGGAGTCAGGACAGTACGGTGGTTCATGCACTGCTGAAGGTTTTGGCGGGGAGTCTCGCTACATAGTCCAAGATGGCCTTCTACCTCTTCTGCATTCTAATTTCAGGCATTTGACATGTATGCAACATATATTTGGCCTTTTGGGATTTAAAAGTATTTTAGAGCTTTTATTTAAAAACTTTAGCCCCCTCAAAACTATTAGTTCTGAACACAGGCCGGCTTTGTTTGTGTTGGGTGTGTTCCTTTCTGCCCAGCTTGTTGTCTGTTAAGATGTCTGCAAGTGGAGGCCAGGCTAAATGTGCCAGTTTTCTCTTTCCCTCACGTAGCTTGCTAAGTGTGTTTTCTTACATTGAGATCTTGATCCCTTTGTTTAAAGGAAAAACGCATTTTTTCCTCTGCTTTTTCCCAAAGTACATGCATCCTGGGTAGGGCAGGGAATGCACACCTGGAAATGGGGACATCAACAGGGACAGCTCCTGTACTGATGCTGTGGGGAGCTGTGTTCTAATCTTACCTTGCTGATGGCCTCTGAAATCATGACCTGGCTCTGGTTGGTCTAGCTTTGCGTTCTGTACTCGCTGGCAGACGCTCCCATGCTGCTGACATGCTTAGAATGGACTTTCTGGTTAGCACTTTGTCTCGTCGGGTCATGGTTGGTGCTCTTTTTTTTTCCTGCCGTTTTCTGTGAAAGTGACTCTATTCCTGCGAACTGGGCAATTTATAATGGAGAAGTTAGGAGCCTGAAAGTCTGGAGTTAGACTGTGCTGTGTGACAAACTCTTCCTGGGCAACACACACATCTACTCACCCCAGAGAGAGAGGGAGCCCATGAGAGAGCAAAGTTCAGATGCCACCAGAGTCTTAACTTGGTGAACAAGTGAGTTTTTTTTTTTAAAAGATTTATTTTTATTTATTTTATGTGTATGAGTACACTGTAGCTGTACAGATGGCTGTGAGCCATTATATGTGTGGCTGCTGTTGATCTCAGGACCTCTGCCGGCCCGGCTCACGTAATTTACTGCAGCTATCTTCAGACGCACCAGGAGAGTGTGTCCGATCTCATTACGGGTGGTTGTGAGCCACCATGTGGTTGCTGGGATCCGAACTCAGGACCTTCGGAAGAGCAGTCAGTGCTCTGACCCGCTGAGCCATCTCGCCAGCCCCACAAGTGAGTTTTATTGGAGTTACTTAGAGCAGTATGAGTGAGGGGTTACTCACAGGAGCAGAAACAGTTCAAGGTCAGCTGCATCACCACGACCCACCCCAGCATCGGGACAGAGTGCAAAGCTGGAAACCTGGAGCACGCTGCCCAGCCTTCAGGTAGCTCAGCAGCTTGGGAGTGACCTTTCCAAGTGACCCTGGTCTGAGCCTCTGCCGAGCAGCCTGCCTGGTTTCTGCTTCTTCAGGCAGCTGCAGTTGTCAGAGTGGTGTTTTACCTTCTCTCCTCTGAGAGTCTTCTTTGCTTTACATGGTCAGAGAGGGACTCTCAGCTTTTTTTATATGCTCTGGCGGGGACAGGCCTAGCGAATTTGATCAGTTTCAGGTACTTCCTGAAGTTGTTTACCTTCCTGCTTAAAGGAGCCACCTGCTGGATGGAATGTTTCAAACCTGGAGGAACTGTTACGCTAGAATGCATACTTATTCTCTCTCCTTCCCTCACTGTGGTGCTCTGTGAGTCGTGCGGCTTTCCATTGCTTGGGTAAAATAGGTGGATGCCCTGTGGAGAAAGGAAGATGATTTTCTTGAGTAAAGCCAAGAAGTGAATTCCAAGCATTTAGTTTGCTTGTGATGGTAAGGAGACTGAGGAAAAGAAGTGACAGGGCGGGAGCTGGACCCTGGGTGGCAGGGTTTGATACGTATTACCTCAGTTGCCTTCCTCCAGTAGGCCAGTTAGCTCTGAGATTCTTCCAGGGAAAGCAGTGTTCTCTCGAGGGCGCTGTGTTTGCATGCCAATGAGTCTTTTGAGGTAGGATCTCTTACTAAGCCTGGAGCTTACTAACTCAGTTAGATGGATCCTCTTCTGTCCTAGCCTCTCAACCCTGGGATTACATTAATGAGTGCCGGGGATTTGAACTCAGGTGCTTATACAGTGAACACTTTATTACCACAGTGAGCAACTTTGACTTGATGACCACAAGTAAGTAGCGAAAACATCTTTAAAGCGTCGAGTCTTTTATGTGGGCTAGCACTCTGTTCTAACACTCACCGTAGACCCAGTATAGGAGGAAAACATGTATTTTTACCTAAGAACAAAAGGGCCAGTTGGGAGGGAGTTAAATGAATAGAGGGACTGGATTTCATAGCATCTGCCATCTTTCAGCCTGCAGTCTGGGCTCCTGGGCTGCCTGTGAAGAGGGCGTGAGTGAGAAACCCAAGGTCACCTGAGAGCCATTAATAAAAGGACACACAGGGAAAAAAGTGAATCTTCTTTGCTTCATGATTTTTGATGTTAGAGGTCAGACCGTCGGGTAAGACAGGAGAGAAGGCTTTTTAACTGATTGAGGGCACAGCCTTTCATTTCTGAGTGGGTGGAAGAATTGATGGTTCATTGTCTGCTCATTCCTGATGACGTAATGGGTTTTCCTCAGACTGGAGTGTGGCTTTTGGCAGTAACTCTGCTTCACAATAGCTTGAAAATAACAGAGTCTGTAGGTACCAAATGTGTGTACTGTGCATGTACTGTGTCTGTGCATTCATGAAAGAAGTATGTGAAAGCTAAAAAGGAAAAAAAAAATCACTTAAAATGAGATGAGAATTGATGGCTTTCTATTTGGCCCAAGGCTTTGTTAAGTAAGTCTAACTCTCTAGCTTCAGACCCTGTAGATGTTCATCTGAATGTTGCTAACATTGAACTTAAGTATGTGCAGAAAGTCTACAGTTAGAATATGAACTATTGTGATGAGTTTTGCCAGCTAAATGAGCAAACACTGGTGTGAATTTATTTCAATTACTTCTTTTACTACATTTTAACATTTAGCTTAGCGTGTGTGTGTGTGTGTGTGTGTGTGTGTGTGTGTGTGTGATTGCTGTAGTTTTCTTTTTTGGTTTCTGTTCAGAATTTTGAGATAGAAGATGGTAAAATATACTGTGGCCAAATGTTCAGTGTTGATTAGCAGTGCAGAAAGAGTGAGCCAAATCTGTTGGTTTGGATTTTACTGTCCAGTGCAAGGAATAATTCCTGAGAAGCATGCATCGCTCAGTTCACAGTGAACCGTGTGGCAGAGGCATGCATTGCTCAGAGCACAGTGAGCCGTGCGGGCAGAGAGGCATGCATCTCTGAGAGCACAGCGAGCCGTGCGGCAGAGGCATGTTCTTCTTATGGATCCTGTGACTTAGGAGTGAATGCATTAAGCCTTTCTTTCTCCTTCAGTGAGAGTGGCCTTAGGAAGAATTGCAGTTACATTGTGCTTTGCTAGGATTGTGGAGGTGTTGGGGAGTAGCTGTTAATGGGCTACGTATCTTTTTTAAATGCTGAAGTATTGTAGAGTTAGCAAGTGGTAGCTGCACAGCTACTGCCTCTAATCTAAAGTACTTGCAAAAGGGGAGGATCTTATGGCTTGTGAAGAATACCACGTTTTTTCTTTTAAAGGGAATGCTCAAAGAAGTGTGTTACTTTGTTCCTTTGAGGAAAGGTCTCTCAGCCCTGGGTGGCTGGGAATTTACTCTGTACCAGGCTGGCCTCAAATTCACAGGGATCCGCCTGGTTCTGCCTCCCAAGTGCTGCGAATGAAGGCATGCACCACCACCCCGGCAAGTGCTGGGATTGAAGGCGTGTGCCGCCGCCGCCCATACCCTTTACTTTCTAAGTTGTGTTTTGTCAGTGTGTGCTATCTTTTTGGAATAAGCACTGACACCAGTGTGGAAGAGACAAGATGTCACCTTTGGACCGAAGCCAGGATGCTCCTGAAAGGCATCAATGCCGGTCCGGTTTGTATTCTCAGTCTATGCTGTAAAACCACGAGGTGGGTTGGGTAAGGATTTATAGATGTGTGTGGTAGTCAGCAGATTGGTGAGGGCAGTGGCCAGTGTTTGAGCTACTTTTCCAGGTCATTTTGTTCCAGGTAGCAAGTGAAGTTATGCTTGGCAGATAGGCAGTACAGGCAGTGTTTTAAGTAAATGAGCTAGGTGTGGTGGTGCACACCTTTAATCCCAACACTTAGGAGGCAGAGGCAAGTGGAGCTCCGAGTTTGGGAACAGCCTGGTGTACAGAGCAAGTTTCAGGACAGCCAGGGATATAGAAAGAAACCCTGTCCTGAAGAAGTAAAACATCAGTATCTAATAATTAGGTTTTTTCTACATTATTCTGTTCATTAGTGTGTTTTGTTGTAGCAACAGAAAAGAAGCTGGGCAAGAGGATAAAGCTCTGTATGGGAAGAAATCTCAACACATATAAAAGAATGACAGACCCTCGCTCCTCTTCATAACAAACCATGGAGGAGTCTAGTCCTTTGAGAACTAGACTTTCATGGGCATTTGATAAAGCAAATAAATTCTTTTTCTGAAAGAGAGTAGAATAGAGTATATGTAATTAGATGCCCCTTGGATTATCTGTAGAATAGAATATGCAAAATTATTCTAAGGGGAGTTTACTAGATTGGCTTACATGAGTCAGGGCTGAGTAGTCCCACAATGGTTGTCTGTGAGCTGGAGAAACAATACTATAGAGTCTAAAAAGCTGGACACTTCAGAGTAAGTGTACCAGTGATGCAGCCTCAGTCGGGCGCCAGAGGCCTGGAAACTCTATAGAGGGTTGTGGGTGCCAAGTCTGTCTTCAGAGCACTCTGCATTCCCAAGCCGTGCATCAGCAAAAGTGTACCCATTGGAGAAGGTCCAGTTTGAAATGTACCCACTGGAGAGGGTCCAGCTTGTGGGGTTTGTGTGCTTGTAGTCTTCCACGCATGTCCCAAGCTCTGGGAGATGCTGTCTTAATTAAGGTGTTTCTTCCGCAGATAGCTAACTCATTCCATGCATCTCCAGACTCCCTCATAGACAGGACGTGAGCTACACTGCTTTTTTAACATCTGTCAAGCAAGAAATGCTGACAACCAAGATTCACCATCACTGGAAAAAGCCATATAGTTTATCATTCTCTCATCTGAAATGTCCTTAGGAAGTTGTAATCTAAAGACATTGGGAAATTGTATTTTTAAAAGCCAGTTTCTAGGGGCTGGAGACATGGCTGGTGGGTAAGAGGGTGGCCATTGGTCATCAAGCCTGCCTCCCTGCTGCAGGAGTCGTTATTTCAGCACTCACTCTTTTCCTGTTTTACTTTGTGGTCTCTGAGGTTCAGAATCAGATACATTGCTGGCTTTTTCTCTAAGCAGTTGTCTCCAAAGCATCCTTTCAAAAATCTCAAAAACAAGACAAAGACACCAAACTATCTCCAGGGCTGGAGACATGCCTAAGTGATAAAAGTGCTGTTGCTCTTTGATTTACATCAAGTGGCTTTCCCTCCCTGTGACTCCCTGTAACTGCACACACACACACACACACACACACACACACACACACACACACACACACTCTTAAATGTTAAATACATTGTGGGAAGAAAAAACCTCCAGGGCTGTGAAGTGGCCTGGTGGGTAAAAGTGCTTGCCCTGCAAACATGAGCACCTGAGTTAGAATCCTAGCTGTGTGTATGGCTGCGTAGACCCTGGCCCCAGCATCAGGAGGGCAGAGACAGGTGGAGCCCAAGTGCTCAATGGCCAGTTAACCTGGTTGAAATGACGAGCTTCCAGTTCAGCCAGAAAGCCTGTCTGATGGTAATGTGATGATGAAGTGTGATGGAGAAAGACACCTGATGTCCTGCTCTGGCTTCTGCATCTGCATGCATAGGTGCACATACACCTACATACTTACATGTGACACAGACATATACACACAGGTGCATGTACACACAATTCAACATACGAAATGATATGCTTTTCATGTGCAATGTATTCAAATATGTACATGCTGTAGATTGGCTACATAGAGCAAATGGCTAATGATATGTATCTTATCTAACATAGTTAATTTTTTTGGTAACAAATTTTGTCAATTTTTAAAGTTTTTTTTTTTTTTTTGGTTTTTCGAGACAGGGCTTCTCTGTGTAGCCCTGGCTGTCCTGGAACTCACTCCATAGACCAGACTGGCCTCGAACTCAGAACTCAGAAATCCGCCTGCGTCTGCCTCCCAAGTGCTAGGATTAAAGGCGTGTGCCACCAGTGCCCGGCAATTTTTAAAGTTCTTATGTTTTGAGATTATAATCGCGTCATTTCCCCTTCCCCCACCCCTGTCCCTTTCCTCCTTTGAAACCCTCCCATATACCTGTCCTTGCTCTCTTTCAGATCCATGGCCTCTTTTTTTTTCATTAGTTGCTGTGACCTGCATGTGTGTGTATAATGGCTGTATGCATGTTTTTAGGCATGTTTGTGCTGGATAACCAACTGGTGAGCTTTTCTCTGCGAAGACTGTTTCTGTTGCTCTCAGCACTCCTGTTGCCTGTAGTTCTTTGTGAAAGGTTGGGGTCTCGTGGGCTTTCTCCATCCATTCTAGCATTGTTACTATCATATTGTTGTTGCCCTCGGTCAGCTCATGTTTAGTCAGCCATGATGGTGGGACTTTATGGTGTAGCTTCTGACATACACACCTACATACTCACACAGACACATACACACAGGCGCAGATGCACACAATCTTTTAAATCAACATATAAGACAATATGCTTCTCATGTGCAATGTATTCAAATATGTGCATGCTGTAATCTTCTAGCAAATTCACTTATACTCTGGCTTTAAAACTGTTGCTGCCCCTTTTTCTGCAATGTTTCCTGAGCCATAGGTGATGGAGTGTTTTGTAGCTATATCCATTGGGACAGAATTCCACAACTCTGCATTTTGATTGATTGTGGTTTTCTATAATGGTCTCTGTCTGGTGCACAGAAAGGTTTTCTTGATGAGGGGTGAGGACTACACTTAACTGTGGGTAATAGGATGAATATTTAGAACGTAGTAAGTAAAGTAGTGACTGTAGGTTCTCCATCAAGATCCATGACTTCATTAGCCCTGAGTAGCTGGCCAGGTTTCAAATACCAGACATAATTTCCCTTGTAGCAGATTTTAAGAGTATAGTACATTGTTATAATTGTAGTCCCCATGTTGATGTTTGGCTTTTTGAGCCAGGGTTTCTCTTTGTAGCCCTAGATGTCCTGAAACTTTCTCTGTAGGCCAGGTTAGCCTCAAACTCAGAGATCCATGTGCCTCTACCTTCTGAATGCTGGGATCAAAGGTGCGTGCCACCTTGCCCAGTTGCTATTGTGTAATCTTATCCATATTCTTCTCTGTGATTAAATATCTGACAGTAAACAACTTTAAGAAGTATCTTCTGCAGCTCACAGTGTGAAGGATACAGTCTATCTCACGAGGGCTCACAGTGTGGGGGATACAGTCTATCTCACGGGGGCTCACAGTGTGGGGGATACAGTCTTATCTCACGGGGGCTCACAGTGTGGGGGATACAGTCTTATCTCATGGGGGCTCACAGTGTGGGGGAT
>NW_022196891.1:14816111-14820287 GCF_008632895.1 Mastomys coucha
ACAGTCTATCTCATGGGGGCTCACAGTGTGGGGGATACAGTCTATCTCACGAGAGCTCACAGTGTGAAGGATACAGTCTATCTCACGGGGGCTCACAGTGTGAAGGATACAGTCTATCTCATGGGGGCTCACAGTGTGGGGGATACAGTCTATCTCATGAGGGCTCACAGTGTGGGGGATACAGTCTATCTCATGGGGGCTCACAGTGTGGGGGATACAGTCTTATCTCATGAGGGCTCACAGTGTGAAGGATACAGTCTTATCTCATGGGGGCTCACAGTGTGGGGGATACAGTCTATCTCACGGGGGCTCACAGTGTGAGGGATACAGTCTTATCTCATGGGGGCTCACAGTGTGAAGGATACAGTCTATCTCATGAGGGCTCACAGTGTGGGGGATACAGTCTATCTCATGAGGGCTCACAGTGTGGGGGATACAGTCTATCTCATGGGGGCTCACAGTGTGGGGGATACAGTCTATCTCATGAGGGCTCACAGTGTGAGGGATACAGTCTACCTCATGGAGGCTCACAGTGTGGGGGATACAGTCTTACCTCATGGGGGCTCACAGTGTGGGGGATACAGTCTATCTCACGAGGGCTCACAGTGTGGGGGATACAGTCTATCTCATGGGGGCTCACATTGTGGGGGATACAGTCTTATCTCATGGGGGCTCACAGTGTGGGGGATACAGTCTATCTCACGAGGGCCCACAGTGTGAAGGATACAGTCTTATCTCATGGGGGCTCACAGTGTGAAGGATACAGTCTATCTCACGAGGGCTCACAGTGTGGGGGATACAGTCTTATCTCATGGGGGCTCACATTGTGGGGGATACAGTCTATCTCACGGGGGCTCACAGTGTGAGGGATACAGTCTTATCTCATGGGGGCTCACAGTGTGAAGGATACAGTCTATCTCATGAGGGCTCACATTGTGGGGGATACAGTCTTATCTCATGGGGGCTCACATTGTGGGGGATATAGTCTATCTCATGGGGGCTCACAGTGTGAAGGATACAGTCTATCTCATGAGGGCTCACAGTGTGGGGGATACAGTCTTATCTCATGGGGGCTCACAGTGTGGGGGATACAGTCTATCTCATGGGGGCTCACATTGTGGGGGATACAGGCCATCTCATGGGGGCTCACAGTGTGAGGGCTACTGTCTTGTGGGCACCTGTGACAGGTTGCTCTACCATTGTGGGTAGCTCCATGTGGCAGGATTGGCTGTGGTTTGCTCATGTTTTGATGGACAGGAAGGGACAGAAGGCAGACAGACTGAAAGGAGATATGGTCCATGTACTTAAGGCCTGCCCCTAGAAACCTACTTTCTCTAGTTAGGCCTCAACTCCTAAAGGCTCCACAACCCTCCGCGCAGCACCACCAGGTGGGGACCAAGGGTTGTATACTCATGGAGACTTTTATATCCAAACCATAACATCTCCTTTCTGCTAAAATTTTTAAAAAATATTTACTTTTATTTTGTGTGTATGAGTTTTTTCCTGCATACATCTGAGCCACATGACTGGTGCCGTAGAGGTCAGAAGAAGGCACTGGATCCCCTGGAACTGGAATTATGGATGGTTGTGAGCTGCATGTGGATGTCAGGGATCAAGCCCAGGTCCTTTGCTAGAGCGGGAAGTGCACTTAACCTCTGAGCCATCGTAGCTCTACCGAAATTCCTGTCCTTTCTCCCATACCTGCCCCCAACCATCCATCCTTGTTGTCAACATCCCCCTCAACACTGGCTGGCCCCGTTTTACTCTGTAAAGCTTCCTTGTTGCTTGTTGGTTTGTTCTGTGGCCACAGTGATGGTGATTCGTAGGGCACACATGTTCAGGGGTTTGTATTTGTATTTGCTAAGTCTCTGTACCTTTAAATTTGAGGGTACAATAGATTCATCTGTAGCTATAAGAATATAAGCTATATGTTATAATACATATATATGCATATGTAACATATATATTCATACATATGTAATATAGGTTATAGTACAGAGGGGTCCTTTATAGAAAAGGTTATACTTAATAGGAGAGCATTAATATAGAGGTTAAGAGAAATATAATTGCTTTCGACTCCAGTGACTGTAGAAGCAGCCATAATGCTTTGGGACAAACAGTACAGTTACATTATCTAACAGGTGTCTTAAAGAGCAGAGAATTGATAGTTTAGCATGCATTGCTAGCATTTCGGAGGTATTTTAAATGGCCTTGTAAGGCAGTGTGGGCCACCTTAACTTTGTTTACATTATTCCTTGGTTGAGCTCAGGTATTCTTAGGAAACTGTTTCCATGAGTCATCTCTGTGGAAGAGGTTGGAGATTTAACTCAGTGCTAGAGCTCTTGCCAAGGCCCTAGGTTTTGTCCCAATACAAAAACTCTGCAGAGCAGTAACAGTCCGGCCCTGGCCTAGAAGACAGCTGGCAGGTGTTGGTCCTTTCCTTCTGTTATGTGGTTCCTTGGGATTGAACTCAGGCCGACAGGCGTGGCAGCCCCTTTGTCTGCCAAGCTGTCTCGCTATCCCTGGCCGGATTCATTTTCTAACGGGTGGGAAGAAGATGGCAGGTGATGCTAAGAGGTTTGAAGCTGCACTGCTCCCTGACCTCCTCTGATCATGTTTAGACATGGGGCATGACTAAACACCCACAGTAAAATTCTAGGGTTAATTTTTTATTTCTCCCCAACATACACCACCTAATTAGCAATACATTCTTTTTCCTAAAAGAGGCTGTATTTCCTGTTGTATTTAGAAGTGTATATCTATTTGAAGATAGCAGAAGTGTATATCTATTTGAAGATAGCAGAAGGGCATAAAGAAAATATGGCTGGTTAATTACTTGCAAGTCTATCTTTCAAGCCAGCCCCTGCCTTTTTGTCTAGCTGGTCCCTGAAATGGGACTCAGATGCCAGTCTTCTTGCCTGGCTTGGTAAGGCAGTTTTCCAGCTAGTCTCTCTCTTTCTAGGCCAAGCGAGCATTCTAATACAGCGTGCTGTGCATTCCCATGGATTCGAGAAGCTTAATTGGACTTGTCCAATTAAATGCTGTCCTTTATAAGAGTCACCTTGGTCATGGTGTCTCTTCACAGCAGTGGAAACCCTAACTAAGACATGGTACTTGTGAGAAATTGGCTGACTTTTCATCTTTCTTGACAATGAAGTTGTCTTACAGTGAGCAGCAGTCAAGAATGTCCCTTGTTCATCCTACCTAACACACTTGAAACATGAGTATTGGTTGACTAACAGCTACCTTGGCACCTTTATTAGTTTGCTTCATGTTCCTGTGATAAAGACCATAGCCAAAAGTAGCCTGGGAAAAGGGGGCTTATTTGATTTACACATCCCAAGTCACAGTCCACTGAGATAGGTCAAGGCAGGGACGGAAGCAGAAGGAAGCTGTGGAGGAATGCTTTTTAGTGGGTTGGTCTCCTGGCCTGCTCAGTTTGCTTTCTTATCCACCCCAGAACCACCGACCCAGGCATGGCACTGCCCACAGTGGTCTAGGCCTCTCACATCATTCATTGGACAACAGCACAACCGAGGCACAGGCCAGTCTGATGGGGCAATTTCTCAGTTGATAGGTTTTCTTCTTGAGACCCTACCTTGTGTCAAGTCTACACAAAACTAACCAGGACAATACACATCCTAAACTTTGTTAGCAGTTGAAGATTAATTAATTAATTATTATAAATATGACATTTAGTTTGGTTGTCAACCTGACAATGTAGAGTCACCTAGAAAGAAATTATCAATGAGACTGTCAGGAGGTCAGCTGTGAACTTATTACTTGCTTAGTGCTGAAGCATACTTGTTAAGGTTGTGTTCTGACGATCAAAGAATGGCTTGTTGCTTCATGTGTTTGGAATCCAATCTATTCCTTACCTAAAGTAAAAAATAATTCTTTTTAGATTTCCAAAGAAGTTTCTCTGATAGGGTTATCAAAGTGTGGTGGTGGTGATGGTGAGGTTCTGAAGGCCACCCACCATTCTTCTTAGCTGCTCTGGTCCTGATTTCTTCCAGGGATCCAGGAGGAAAGAGCTTGGCTTTCCTGACTACCCAGTTAAGGACTGCCACTCTAAACTATGAGGAGCCATTACTTACAGGCTGGCTGTATCAGCTACATGTCCTCTGCTGGGCTCACCGTGCGTGCGTGCGTGCGTGCGTGCGTGCGTGCGTGCGT
>NW_022196891.1:14820725-14840478 GCF_008632895.1 Mastomys coucha
TGTGTGTGTGTGTGTGTGTGTGTGAACACAGTGCACAGCAGTCAGTCTCCTGGCCATGCAGTTAACTCCTGCTGTTCTGTGCTGAGCTTTTTACCCTCTTGACTTGCATTGACATTTTTATTAGTCAGAAAAGTTTTCTAAGCTGCATTAAATTGGTGGACCACTGAAAGTCCATAAGGCCTAACTTCCCTTTGTATTTTTTGGGTGTAAAATACGCAAGTCTTCCAAATCCTCCTCTCCTCTCAAGCTTTACAAGCTCTGCAGTGCCCTCTGGAAGGACAGAGGCGGTCACACAGAGAGACAGAGCTTCCTGGCCACGTGAAACCTCCAAGTCCTGGGTTGTGTGCTGCTCCAAAGTTATTCCTGTCCTTTCTTAGCACGCCGCTTTCCCTCTTTCCCCTAGATCTCTCCTTGTCTCTCCAGTAGATATAGGAGGGTAACTAAGCTAGTGATGCATTTACCCAGCTTATAAATTTTGCTTTTTGAGAAGAGGTACCTAGATGGTTTAGGAAAGAAAAAGCAACTATTCTTGTCTTCAGAACAGTGAACTAGGAGAACAGATGTGGCTTGTACACATTTCTCCATGTTAAATATTATAGCTAAGTAGTTGCAGGAACAGAGTGCCTGAGTCCGGAACCTTCTGGAATCGATGGCTCTGCAGCTGGACCTTAAAGGTAGGCAAGATTTTGTCAGGATTATGTAGACATTCCAATGGCCTGAGCAAAGCCATGGCAGCTGCAGTAGGCTGGGGGGCCATGGTCACACGCAGTGAAGCTTTGGGGCACTGCCCATCCCTCATCCTGGGGGGGCAGAAGGCGGGTTTCGTTTTGCTCAGGGTGAGATAGGTACTGAGTTCTGAGAGTGCTCTCTCACTGAAGTGCTCAGGTCCTTGTCCCATGAATGGAGGAAGCTGCACAACAGAAGCAGCTAGACACTCCTCAAATGGGTGCCTAGCTGCTATTGTATTCCCCTTTAATACATGAAGATGAATGAGTGGCACGCTTGGCACGTGAAACTGGGCTATTTGGGTTCAGAACCCACAATTCTCTCTGAACTTTGCTTCTTAGAAAGGTAGGTGGGTGCTGCATTCCGAGAGCATGAGTGCCTCAGAGCGGTATGGCTAAGCTGGCGGGGTCCGCAGTGGGGCTTTAAGTCATCCTTTGGAAAGATAAGGAGCTGTGTGGCGTCCAGCATGGTATTCAGTGTTCCATAAAACACTTGAGTGAGGTGAAATATGGTCATCATCACCAAGGATGACCACCGGCATTTAAAGCTCACCCGAGGCCAGGCTTGAGTTTAGTAAGCTAATTGTTCATGCCTTTGTTTGGGGCTTTGAATTTGCTTGACCATAGGCAGCCTAGCTATAGGCCTTAGACCTCTAAGTGAAGTATTCATAGGTCTCTGTAATAGCTCTGCCCAATAACAGCTTTACAGGGGAAACAGAAGACCACAGCGATTTCCACCATGTGCTTGAAGTTTACAGACTGGTTCGTGTGTGTGTGTGTGTGTGTGTGTGTGTGTGTGTGTGTGTGTGTATGCGCGCGCGCCCGGGCTTGGGTGTATGCACACACACCATGACACATGGGAAAGTTGGAGAATGACTTGTGGGAGTTGGTTCTCTCCTTCTACAACGTCGTCCAAGGGATCAAACTTGAGTTGTCAGCTTGACGGCAAGGGCCTTGACCCACTGGTCAAAGTCCCATACCATAGCTCAGGCTGGACTGGAAAGGCCCAGATGGGTCTGGAATTTGTTGTAGTTCGTATGCTTCACCTACTGAGTTTCGGCCAGGCTGTTGTGACATTTTATTTCAGGGACTTGAGTATGTATGTGTACTGAGGTGTCCTGAAGCCAGTCCTCATGGATGCACAAGGAGGACTTCTTGGAGCAATGGAAAGTTTACAGTGAAAAATAATTGGCGTTGTTCATGAAGTAGTGCTAAGAGTTAAAAAGTGAGAGCTCATGTTATATACCAGCCATGTAATTCATGGCAGACCTAAGAGGTGCCCGAGGCTGTACCAGCAGCCCGCCACTCACTGGCTACCCTTTCTCCTGTATAACTCGGCCTCTACTCCCAGGCCCTGGCCTTATGCTTTATTGGCTGGTCTTGTTAGACCTTTCTGGTGGCTTGGATTAAAGCAGTGAAATGTAAGAAGGGTGCTGCAGGGCCATTAATAGGATCTGCAGCTGTCAATCTTGGAGGGGAGCCTGGCCAAAGCTCAGAGCAGCCCTGCTCCTGCCTTATTTCCAGCCTTCTGTGAGACAGCCTCACTGTGCTTTTGAGCATTTCCCCCTCAGATTTCAAATTTTTGTTTAGTGCCTTCCCTGAGGGTGACCTCAGGACAAATTGACTCAAACCAGGAAAGGCTCAGAAAAAGTTGTGGCCTCTTGTTCCTTGCACTGTATCCCGAGTCTCAGTGTTGCACCAGCATCTAAACTGAGCTTCAGATCTACTGGTCACGCCTGGTGATCCTTGTTTGAGTTACTAGTAATAGCCAGAGTTGCAGCATCCTGGTGAAAAAAGCCCCGGGCTCCCAGCACGGACAGTCAGCTGCCTCTGCAGCGCAGTGTCTTGCTAGCCTTTCTCTGCCATGGGAGGGGTGGCCGTGGAGGTCACAGTGAGTGCAGTGAGCAAGTAGCTTCAGGGCAGAGCTTGGCCTGACTGTAGATATGGAGGTTTCAGGGCAGAGCTTGGCCTGACTGTAGATATGGAGGTTTCAGGGCAGAGCTTGGCCTGACTGTAGATATGGAGGCTGCTTATTTCACGGCTAGTTTAGAGACAGTTCATTTTGTTTTTGTTTGCAGTGAAGCCAGGTGTATCTTTCAGGAGAATGCAGGTGCCACAAAGGGTTATGACTCCCTCCTGGGGTGCCAGGGCAGCCTGCAGGAATAGGAAGAGCAGACAGGTTGCAAGGGACTACAGCACGTGGTCACAGCAGCTGCTCGTCCAGCCCCTGAAGAGGCAAAGCTGCTTGGAATCTGGAGCACAGTAAGGCATGTGGGTTAGCATCAGCATCTGCCCGACTACACGTTGTTCACTTCGCCCGCGGAAGCCTTTCTGCATACTTCCTGTCCTGGGTGGCAGAGCTCTCTTTTGGTCTTCATAACTCCAGATGTGGATGATAAATTCTTTGGATGGGAGGAAACTCATGAGTACTCATCACAGATGAGCCTGAAGTATAGAGGTGCCCATCAGCTGTTTCATGATCCTCTTATGCCTTCTCCACCTGTTAGGTCAGAAGACAACTTGCAAGAGGCAGCTCTCGCTTTCCACTACGTGGGTCCTGGGGTTTGAACTGAGATTTTCAGGCTTGGCAGCAGGCCTGACTCTCTGAGCTATGTAGCCAGCCCATTATAGTTTACCTACGTGTGCATTACAGCCTCTATGTACTTGCATTTTCTTGCTTATCCTAGTGTGCCTTTCCGACAGTGGCTTACTGAAGCCTGAAGGATATTTTAGGGCATGGGGCATTGGATTCTGACGTGTGTCTTCCCTCACTTCTCCTCTGGAGTTGTGTGTAGGAAAGATCATCTGTTGTCTAGCTACTTGTGTTCTTCCTGCCTCTCCCAGTCCTCCAGGGTGTTTGCAGGGTGATCTCAAGCATTTCTAAGGCTTTAATGGCTGAAAGGTTGATAAAAATGTGTCCGAGGCTTCTTGTCTCTAACTCTGCAGCTCTGGTTACAGCATCACAGAAAGAGCTGGACTCTGGAACCCTTCTCAGATATGGGAGCAGGTGATAAAGCTGACGCTAGAACAGGGGAATGTCCGATGCCCCTGCCTTTCAAAGTTGTGTATCCCACAGGCTGTGTGTGTCTGTGTGTTGCCGAGGACAATCATGAACATGGCCCTGCAGAAAATCATAAATTTATTGAAAGCATTATGAGATCTCTGTGTGTGTGTGTGTATGTGTTTCTCTAACATGAACTTTGTAAACGATAATATTATCTTGTGATGCCAAAGGGTTGTTATTGACTAGCCTCGAGACCTCAGGTGGAACAGTTATGGAAATCAAGCCAGTATGCAATCATAACAGGAGATTAATTGCTGGTCCTGGGCCAGGTGGATTAAGTGACAGGGTCTCAGGCAGAATACACTGTGCTTTCTAAAACCAAGCATCTGTACAGAATGGATAAATCCTAAGTTTTTTTTTTTTAATTGTTTTCATCATTGTCTCAGGCTGCACAGTTATTTCATTTGAAATTTGAGATTATTTTGTGTGAGTGTACCTTCCTATGTTATGACTAAGAGTGTGGTTGGAAGTGAGGAGAGCCTTTGGCAGTCAGTTCTCTCTGTCCACCATGTGGGTCCTGGGTGTTGAACTCAGGTTCTCAATCTTGACAGGGACCCTTTTTCTTGCTGAGCATTCTGTGAATTCAACCTTCCATCACTCACTCCTTGCTTCTTTCTCCTAAAGATGGTCTGACTTGTTAATACTTACACATTTGAAATCATGACCACATGGGAGTAGCAAACAGAAAAGAAGCTGTCTCTAGACAGTTACCCCAAGAACACTGTGGGATAGTCACGTGTTAGCTTATGCGATCTGAGTGGTGGTGGCAGGTCAAGGAAGCCAGGTGGGAAGGGAAGGACAAGCCCTGAGAGGGGAGCCTACATTAGAGAAGAGTCAGTCATTGGTACTTGGACCTGGATGGGATTGGTTGGTTAGCTGGGAGGAGAGGGAACTCATGGGGAGTGGGAAGCCAAATTCAGGAGGGACAGTGACACAGGGAACTTCAATTTGGCCTGGGTTGAGGTCTTAGAAAATTATGCTCAGGCTGGCTCCATGGCATAGCAGCTTAAAGGTGCTTTCTGCCAAGCCTGATGACATGAGTTTGATTCCTAGCACCCACATAGTGGAAGGAGAGAATCAATTTCATACAAGTTATCCTCTGATCTTCAAGCCTGCGTGTGCCCCCTTCCAATAAATATATAAATGCAATAAAATTTCAAAAACAAAGTTATGCTCATATACCATATCATTTGAAAGGTAGGGGAGATGTGAAGTTGATCTAGAGCTACTTGGTGTCAAGAGAAGGCACTGAGGACTACAGAGACAGGTGACTCTCCAAATGCTGTAAGCACAGAACCAAACAACAGAGAGGATTTCCTGTCCTCACTGCCACGGCATTGAAAGAGAAGACTTAGAAACCCACGCTTGAATGAACAAGACCCCCCGGGCTAAGCACGGTGCAAGTGAAATTTGCCTGCTTAGGTTGAACCCCATAAATAATAGAAGAGTTTGAGATAGTTCCAGTGTGGAAGTGTTTCCATACTACATTGATCTGAAAATGGTCAGGAGGATATTCCACTTGGGTTCTTAATAATTCTTTTCCTCCTCCTCCTCCTCCTCCTCCTCCTCTTCCTTCCCACCTCCTCCTCCCCCTCTCCACCTCCTCCTCCTCCTCCTCCTCTTCCTCCTCTACCACCTCCTGTTTTTCCTTCTCTTCCAACTCCTCCTCCACTTCCTTCTCCACCACCTTCTTCTATTCCTCCCTTTTTAATAGAGTCAAGACTCCATTATTGTTGCAGCAACTGGTTGTGTCTAGTCTCATGTGCTGTGTCTAGTCTCATGTTCTTGCTGAATGGCTGGGTGGATCTCTGACAAGCAGAGTACAGAAAAAGATGTGAGAGATGGAATGAGGAGAATCGGACCTCCTAGGCTGTATGCTGTGCACTCAATTCCAAAATAACTCCCTCTACTCTGGGAAGAGCTCAGACCTTTCGGCCAACATTTATTGAACACGTGACGTAATCAGACACAGTCAGCCCCGAGCCTGCTTGCCTGCCAGGCTCCTGAGCTTAGACACAGTCAGCCCCAAGCCTGCTTGCCTGCCAGGCTCCTCAGCTGAGTCTGGCTCTCTGCTGTGAGGGAGGAAAGAGAAATCAGTAGAGGTCCTGCTCTTAGGGTGGCCTGTTGTCTGTAGTGAGACATTCAGTTTATGTGAGAGGTAAAACATTTCACTCTGAAGTAGACTGTTGAAGGCTGAGCACATGTCTGTCCTTAAGCTCTGTTCTTGAAAGTTGTAGACTTCCTACTAAAAGCAGCCTGACCTTTGGCTTTTGTGACTCTTAAACCTGCAGACTGTTGGAGATGGGTTAGTTGGGAAACTGTTAGTTTTCCATGAGGGGGGAGTGAGCATGTGCTCTTGACTCTCACTGTTGTTAGTTGGTGTGTTTTTGTTTTTGTTTTTTCTTTACACTATGTCAGAGCTGGGCACTGTGTCTCTCCTTTATACACCATGTCATAGAGCTGGACATGGTATCTCGGAGCCTGTAGTCTCAGTTGCTCAATAGTCTGAGGAGACAGGCGAGCCCTGTGATTTAATCATTAATTATCAGCCAACCAGTAATAAATAACTTCACTTCTTCTTTTCTCAGTTTGGTGCTTGCCCTACTGTCCTGTTGTCCTTGAGTTTTCCTATGGCCATGTTGTGTGAGATCAGTGCTCTGCTCTCCAGTATATAGAGGAAGGAGTGAGGGTCTGGGCCACATTCAGTGATTGCCCTTCCCTCCCAGACAAAAGGTCCTGTCTGTTAATTCTGATTCCTGAATAATTAAGGAAGATGGATTCTAGAGGTCAGATATAGACAAGACCTTTATTGTTTTTCTTCGACTCACATTGTGAAAACATTGAAATATACTCCAAGTGGTGAGAATGTCATAACCTGCACATAACTTTCACCTGACGTGATTACAGTTGCTTGTTCTTAGAATGCTTCCTAGTGCAGGGCTTCACTCTGTTCAGGTGGACAACCTTGGGGCCAAGAGTGCTCTCAGGTGAGGACTCCCTCTTCACCTTGCAAACAGAACCAGACACTTCCTTTCCACCCTGGTGGCAGCGGCTAGGGGAGCTGAATTTATATGTTTCAGGTTTAAAATGTTAAGGGCTTAGGAGCTAGCTCAGGAGGGCGAGCATGAGGGTCTGACCTTGGTCCCTTGGACCCACATAAAAAACTCTGGATGTAGTGTCACATACTTGTAATCTCAGTGGTGGGTAGTGGGAGACAGGTGGATGGCTATGACTCATTGGCCAGCCAGCCTAACCTACTTGATGAACTTCAGGCCAGTGAGATTCTTTTGTCTTCAGAGAAAGGTGGCCAGCACCTGCTGTGAAGAGACACTGTGATCATGGTGATTTTTATAAAGGAAAGCCTTTTAGTACAGTTTAGAGGTTCAGTCTGTGATCACCATGGCAGGAAGCATGGCAGCACTTGGGCAGACATGGTGCTGGAGAAGGAGCTGAGAGTTCTACATGTGGAGTCCAGGCAGTGGGAGCAGAGAGACACTGGGCTTGGCTCGAGCATTTGAGGTTTCAAATGCTCACTCCCAGTGATACACTTTTCCCAACAAGACCACACCTCCTAATAGCTCACTCCCAGTTGACCAAGTATTAAAATCTATGAACCTGTGAGGGCCATTACAATTCAAGCTACCACAGTGCCTAAGGAATAATAATACCTGAGATTTTCGTCTGACCTCCACACATTTACAGCCACACATACCAAGTCTTTTCAGGCATTAAGAATTTTCCTAAGATCTTTTCTTAATTTTGGAAAATGTGTGTGTGTGTAGGTGGGTGGTGTGTGTGTGTGGGAATGGGGGTGTGTGTGCACATGAGTATAGGGGTGGGTATATATCCAGAGACAGTGAGACTTTAGGTGTCTTTCTCTGTCATAGTCTCCTTATGGTCTTAATTCTCAATTCAGTATGCTTGTAAAGTTTCATAGTGCAGACACATGATGTCCAAGATGAAAAGTTGGTTTCTCTGAGTTGCACACTGTACACAGCCAATGCATTGGAGGTTTGCTTTGAAACTAGAGTCATTGCATCGCATGTTGTGCGGCTTTAACTCTGCGACCCAGGCTTATCGCCATGCTAGATATCTGTCAGTCTGAAATGTTTCTTCTAGTAGCTGCATCCTATATTTAATAGTGAAACACTATTATTTGTTCTGTTAGACATACACACGTGTATATGTATTTAATTAAAATTTTATTTTACTTTTTTGTGTGTACATACACAAGCATGCATATATGTGTGTAGTGTAGGCACAAGTGTTGTGGTCAGAGGACGCTTGTGGAAGCCAAATTTTCCTCTTTCCACTGTGTGCGTCCTAGGGGTGGAACTCAGATTGCCAGCCTTTTAATCATTTTAAGGAAAGGGGTTAATTAAAACATAACAGAACAAGCACCAGAGAGATAGCTCAGTGGGTAAAGGTACTTGCTGCCCAGGCAGACCTTCAAACCATGGGGGAGCCAAGAGGAGTCCTGGTGAGGTTCCAGTGTAGAGCAGCAGAAGCCTGAGGCCTCAACCACACCAACAAGTCATTGCCATGAACATTGCAAATGAAGAAGTGTAGACAATAGGGTATACTGTGGTGACACACTAAATGCTTCCACAACGATTTTTTTTTCTCTGTTGTGGAAGAAGTTGCAAGGGTGGAGGGTGTATATGAGGGAACGGGGAGATGTGTGGGATTGGAGTTCATCGTGTGAAAGACACAAAGAACCAGTAAAAAAGTAAGTAAAGTAAGTAAAAACACACACACACACACACACAGGCATCACTTCTGCCCTTCCCTGTCCTCCCTCTAACTCCTCTCAGGGGCCCTTCCTCCACATTTATTATTATGCATGCTGGAAGGAGTGGCACGTGTATGGAGGAGTGGGGTCGGCTCTCTTCTTCTGTCTTTATGGGGTGCAAGGATCAAACTCGGATCCCCAGGCTTGAGCAGCCGGTAGCTTCCATACTTCGTTTGAAAGGTGCAAGCATGATGGCTCCTGTATGAGAACCTGCGCTAGGTCTGCATCCTAATTCTAGTTCTGCCATCAAATGCTACCAGGATGCTTTGGTCCTCTGACTAGGAACCGCAAGTGGTCTCAAGGCTCATAAGTACTGTGGCTGGAGCTCGCCTGTGCATCCCACTCTGCAGTCTACACTAACTGTCAATGCTGGCCCTGAGAGTTCATGATAGACCTAAGACGTGAGTTCTACTCATGTCTAAATGTGGTTGACAGTTTAAATCAGCAGAAGTGTTAGAACACTTCTGATCATATATCTGTATTAGAATTCCTAATATATGTCCTCATGAAACAAACAGTCCAGTGCTCTGTAAATACTCAATACAATTAGAGGATATATGCAAGACAGAGTAACTTCAAAAATAACATATTTAAAAATAAGTATACAACCCAGTGTGCTAGTTCAGTGACCCCACTAATCTAGCTTGTAAAGGCAGCGTCCAGTGGATGGCACTTCTGACCAGGAGAAAAGGGTCCATTATGGTGACACGCTCCTGAGGTTCCCTCAGGGTTATGTTCACATTGTTTCATAACTATGGCGTTCAGAGAGATGGCTTATAGGGTAAGATGCTTGCTGTGCAACCATGAGGACCAGAGGTCAGGACCCTAGAATCCATGTAAAGCTAGATACACTATGATTCCTACAGCAAGATAGGAGGCAGAGGCAGGAGAATACCAGCGTCTGAAGAGCTCACCAATTTGGAGTTCTCAGGTGAGACTCAAACAAGATAGAAGAGATGCTATGGCATGCATGTGACTGTTCCCACACACACCTGCGCGCGTGCGCACACACACACAGACACACACACATACACACACACACAGACACACATACACACACACACACACACAGAGAGAGAGAGAGAGAGAGAGAGAGAGAGAGAGAGAGAGAGAGAGAGAGAGAGAGAGAGAGAAGCACTTTATAAACTGAAGCTTGTAATTTGGCCTGTCCACCCTAAGAATTTTTTATGAAAAAATAGTCCCCTGAACTGCAGGCATCAGCAACCTAGCTGGCAGCACTCAAAAGTTGCGCTTTATCTAAACTCAAAGGCTCTAGACCCAGGGTGCTATCGTGGAGGTGGGCTAGGTCTACTTTGGGAGAAACACAACCCACATAGAACAAGACGAAGAAGCAGGATGCTCAATTGTCAGAAATGTACTTAACAGAACTCAGGACAATGCCAGCTGTAGGCAAGAACGTGGACAAACTGGAACCCAGACACTGTCGGTGGGACTGTAACAGGACTTGGTCTCATAATTCATTATTAACCATGAGAGAAATTCTGTCCCAGATGTTCTACTCCTAAGAAAACAAGAGAACAGAAAAGCATCTACACAAAACACAAATATTCAAAACAGCTGTTCATACAGTCGCTCATCCAGCCACACATCCAACTGATGGCCACATAAACAAAATGGCATAACAGCTATTCATACAGTCACTCATCCAGCCACACATCCAACTGATGGCCAGATAAACAAAATGGCATATCTCTGCAACGAGTATTTGAGAATAACAGAATTAAATATACTGGGCTATACCACAATATGAGTAAGACAATGTGAAAATAGCACCTTCCAGTGAAATGAGCTGGATACAAAAGGACATGTGTTGTATGACAATTATGAACTATCTAGGAGAGCAACAGAAGAGTACTTAGGGATGGAAAGGTGGCTAATGGCTGCCGCTGCAAGGCATTAAGATGGGGCATGGCTGCTGATGACTAAGAAGTTCCTCCTCAGAGGACAAAGATTTTAAACTTAGGTAATGGTAGCCCAGTAGTTGGCTCAGTGAGTAGAGGGATTTGTAGCCACGCCTGCTGACCTGTGTTCAATTCCCCAGGATTCACATAGTAGAAGCAAAGAATGGAGTCCTGCAAGTTGTCCTCTGACCTCCATATGCAGGCTGTGGCATGTGTATACAAAGATACACACACACACACACACAATCTAGTTAATTTTAATTAAATAGTGATGTTGGTTATAGAACTGTGAATATGCAAAAAAATGAGCTGTATATTATATAAAAGAGTAGATTTTTATAAGTGAATTTCAGTAAGGCAGTTAAGACTATCATCATCATGAGTTATTGACCTGGTATTCCAAGTGGATTCAAGACAAAAGAAGGCACTTAACAACAAAAACCCTGAAGCAACAATAAAGGCAGCCAGTGATTAGCAGTGCTGTAGTAAGTCCCATATGTTTTCTATTATAGTCTTGACAAATGTACTCTGCCCTGAGAGGAGCTACAGGGAGGACAGGAAGGACGGAAGTGATGTCTTTCTCTCTCTGTATGTATGTATGTACTATATTTTTTTTGGTTCTTTGTGTCTTTCACACCATGAATTCTAATCCCACACATCTCCCCGTCCCCTCATATACACCCTCCACCCTTGCAACTTCTTCCACAACAGAGGAAAAAAAAAATCGTTGTGGAAGCATTTAGTGTGTCACCACAGTATACCCTATTGTCTACACTTCTTCGTTTGCAATGTTCATGGCAATGACTTGTTGGTGTGGTCGAGGCCTCAGGCTTCTGCTGCTCTATACTGGAACCTCACCAGGACTCCTTTTGGGTATCCTTTTGTTGCATTGTGTCCTGGAGGTCCTGCAACTTTGAACTGTAGGATTAGCTCCTTCATGCACTCCAGCAGTTCACGTATTGGGTAGATGTGGGAGTGGGCCATGCCCTCCGGGCCAGTTTTTCTTCCTGCCATAGCCACCATAGGGGAGAGGGGAGGGGTCATCTCTCCCTGGACCATGGGCTCACCTGTGCTCCGCCCCCCGCCCCCCAGCTTTACTGTGAGGCCCAGTTGAGGTAGAGAGCCTGCTCTCTGGAGTGCTGCAGCTAATGAGGGGGCAGGCCCATCCACACCACCGCACAGGAGACGAGTGGCAGAGCCAACTCTCCCATGCCCATATCCTCAGTCTGGCTTACCCTGCAGTGTGCACCTGCTTCTTCCCGAGTACTGCAGCTGGCAATCCTGCTGACAAGGCCCCAGGGCCTGCTCTTCCCTGATGCCTAGGAACTTGTACAACTCTTAGACATCAGACTGTCCCCAGGTGGCAGCCCAGACTAGGGATGTCTGCCTGGCGTTTGGTGACAACAGACCCTTGCTGCTACAAGACCACATACCCAGACATGGCCCCAAGTGGCAGCACAGGCCAGGACCCCACCACGGTCTCAGGAGGGATCACCAGCAGTTGACATCAGGCTGTTCCGCATTCCTAGCTGCCCTGGTGTCTCCAGCTCCACCTCTCTTCATTGCTCCCGCATCCTTCTCCTTCTCTTTCTCTTCTATTTCCCTACCACTTACTTGCTCATATTAGTGGCACCAGGGGTGTCTGGGTGTCTGGGGTGGTCTCAGGAGTGCTGTGCCCTGCTTGTGCATTATGGTAGCAAGCAGAGGTCACCTTGGTCATGGTCTGACTCCCCAGGCCTGTGTGGCATCCAACTGGTGGTTGTGCCAGTCTAGCTTCCTGTCCAGGCCCGTTTGGTGCTCATCTCAGACTTGCTCTTTGACTGGCTTGCCCAAGTGGCCCCACGTGGCCCCACGTGAGCGTTGTCTGTGGCCCAGGGCCCTCAGTCCTTGGAGGGTTCTGCTAGTCTCTGGCTTGCTCTTGCTCCTGGGAGCCATTGGGCCTGCGTGGCACCAGACTGGTGGTTGTCTCAGGATAGCTTTTTTCAAGGAATGTTAAGCTACTAATCATTCATATATTCAAAGGTCAGAACACTGAGCATAGACATAGTCTATCTCCTTTCTGCCACCTACTAATGTACTTGTGACACAGCAGCCACACCTGCAATGCTTCTAGGGTCAGGGATGTATGAACAGGGGTATGTAAGTCAGGAAGTGCTCATTCGTGTTTAACTTGATTTTGTTTTTTTTGTTTGTTTGTTTTTGTTTTTTGGTTTTTTTTTTTTTGAGGCAGGGTTTTTCTGTGTAGCCCTGGCTGTCCTGGAACTCACTCTGTAGACCAGGCTGGCCTCAAACTCAGAAATCCACCTGCCTCTGCCTCCCAAGTGCTGGGATTAAAGGCACGCGCCACCACTGCCCTGCTTAACTTGATTTTGAATCCAAGGGAAGGATGTTTTTCCAAGGGAACAAAGAAAGTCATTCACTTACTCAACAGATTAGGTTCTAGGCAGTGAGTAATTAGGCAAAAATTTCTGTTGTCATGGAGCTTGTGTTCTGCTTTGGGAGAAAGAATCAATTTGCAAGCCACCTGAATACAATTCGCAGAATTTTGGAAAACATGAGTGACTACCAAGAGCGCAGTGCACAGCGGGAAGCTTTTGAACCCCGTGAGTGGGCGTGGGAGGGCGGGAGGCTTTTGAACCCCCGTGAGTGGGCATGGGAGGGTGCGGACCCCATGAGCTCTATCTAGCTCTGTGCTGCCTCTTGGGACTTGATCTGTACAGAGGTGTGTCCCTTCACCCACAGCTCCAGTTCCTGACCCATCAGGTCTGCTGCCTCCTTCAGCAGCCAGAGTCTCCCCATGGTTCATCACCAGAAAGGTTAGAGAATTCTTTTAAGCCTAGAGTTAGCTTTTGCCTTAAAAAAAAAAAGTTTTATTGAGATACTCAAAAATTGACCCACATGTACAGTTCGGTTGCTTTCTTACAGATTTGTGTAACTATCATCACACTCCCATTTTAGGACATCCTCCGTTACCCCGATAAGATCCCTCATTGTCGGCCGCCTTCTCCGTCCAGTGGAAGTAAGGAGGCAAACAACGAGCTCTTCCCATGCAGTTTTATTAGGATCCTTGTAATCTTGCTTGTTACATCTTACTTATTACTATTTCTACTTACTCCTATTCCTATTCTTAGTTCTATTCCTACATCTTACTTCTATCCTTACATACTTACTCCTATCTATCATACTCACTCTTCTATATCCCATATTACTCTTCTATCCCATCACCAGCCCCAATTCTACATACTTACTTACTATCTCTACATACTTACTCTTCTAAATCTACATCTTACCTCTAACCCATCACCAGCCCTAATTCTACATACTTACTCCTATCTCCACATACTTACTTACTCTCTCCTCTACTCAGCCCCCAGCCCTTGTGGGTTAAATACTTTCCCTGGTCCCAGTCAGCATCAGCTACATGGCAAAGCACAATAGGCTGCGGGAAAATCATGCCAGCTTGCATCACAAACTAGAGGCACTCAGCTTTTCCAACTAAGGGCTTGTTTATCAATGCTCTCTGCTCTGGCCGGAGACCAGGTGTTCAATATAGGGTGGCAGCTGCGGCTCCCCATGCCTCGTGCCTGTATGCGGTCACTCCTCACCTGAACGTCGGCCTTAGGAAGGCACTGGTGCCTTTCTGTGGCTTGCCTTCCCTGGGAGTGTCTCGTGAGCAGATTTGTCCAGTAGGCAGTCTTTGGTGTCTTGCTTTTTTACCGAGCCTTCTCTTTCCAAGTGCATCTGAGGTGAAGTGTGGCCCTGCTTTCTCCTTTGTTGATAAACAGCATTTCATTATGTGGATACTACAAGTTCCATTTGATCACTTTATTTCTGCCAGCTTCCTAGAGTAGATGGCCAGTGTTTTACATCTGGCTTCTCTTCCTGTGTGATGTGAATGTGCTCTTAAGCACTGCCTAGGTTTGTGCTCCTTCTATAGCCCTAGCTCCTCTATGTAGCCAGTGATTACTGTATTGGACTAGATCACCACAGAATCCTCATTATTGACACTCCCCCATCTCTCCTCGCCCATTTAAGTTTGTAGCCGGCTGTGCTGCAGGGTAGCCAGAGTCTTGGGTGGCTACTGAAAGTTACACTTACTGATAGGGAAACTTCTGGTTCCCATTCACTCTAACTACATCTCTCTCCGTATGTGTGCATGCATGCATGTATATGTATATGTGTCTATGAGCACGTGCACAGACGCAAATGGCAGCTAGGTAGGTATCACCCTTGGGTGCTATCCTTCTTGTCTGCCTTGCTGCCCCCACCCTCTCTTTTGAGACAGGGTCTCTCACTGATGCCCGCCTTTCACCAGTGGAGCTGGCTGGCTGGCTGGCCAGGGCACCCCAGCCTGTCCTGTCTCCCCAGCACTGGGGATACAAGCAAGGGCCACCAAACCCTAGCCAGTGAGTGCTGATGAACCAAGGAAGGCCGTCACACTTGTGTGGCAAGCACTGGGGCTATCACCCTAGCCCCTCCCATGTGCAGCCAGTGACTACTATAGTAGACTAGATCACCACAGAGTACCCCTGATTATTAATAATACATTGTCCTAGGCAGGTCTGACTTACAAACACTGCTTCCTGACTCTGCCTGACACTGATGTCACCTGACCTCTGTCTAGCCTTTTGTGGCTCGTGTCGCCTCCTGTGAAAGGAAGTGGGTTGATGGTGCAATGCCCTAATTCTCTTTCTAGGAGTTACATCTCTGTGGAGGGGGAGGGGCAGGGGCAGCAACTGGCAACAAGCTGTCCCCTAACTGTCTCTGGGTGGGCTTCAGGACAAGGATTAAGAAAGAGCCAGCCCAGCGGTGCTAGGATTACCCTGAATGTCTAGAGACTCCCTAGGTAACTGCTCTGAGGGACAGCTCGGTGAGACTGTCCTCCTGTGTTGTGTGTGTGCGTGTGTGTGTGTCTGTGTGTGTGTCTGTGTGTGTGTGCGTGCATGCGTGTGTCTGTGTGTGCGTGCGTGTGGACCGACTCCCAAACTTACAGTCTTCTTCTTGGCTTTGCCATGTGTTCTTAGCCTTGGGACTGGAGTCGAGCACATTTAAAGTGCTAATTATTTTCTCTTCTAGCTGATATAAGGCTACAGCTGAACAATGGAAGCAAGACTAAGCACTGTGTAGAGATCAGCAGCATGTACTCCGATTCTCAAGGACAGCCACTGTATTCTGTGACAGAATCAGTGTGGAATGAAGAGTGTCTTTAGCCCTGCAGATATCCTGATAAGCATTGGTGCTAAGAAATAGCAGCACACATGTAGACACATCTGTCTACCTGCTGGTATGGGTATGGAAGCCTGGCTCAGTAATCTTGAAAGCAAGCTACAATAGGATGCCAGGCAGCCCCTGGAAATGGACTTTAGATCTCCTGGCTGGGGGAGACTACCATAGCACAACAGTGAAAACTGTATGTGTGGGCTAATAGGATTATCAGTTGTCATTGGATGGCATGGTTTTAGGCAATCTCACTTTTCTCTTTGCATTTTATGTCTTTGTTTCTTCCTTATTTTATTCATCTGAGTGTTTGTGTCTGTGTGTCTCTGTGTGTGCACACACACACATACATGCATGTACATGCTCAAATTCATATGGAGGCCAGAGGTAATTTTTCACTTTTATTTTTTATTATTTATTTGTTTATTCATTTGCTTGTTCTTTTATTATTTATTTATTTATTTATTTATTTATTTCGAGACAGGGTTTTTCTGTATAGCCCTGGCTGTCCTGGAACTCACTGTGTAGACCAGACTGGCCTTGAACTCAGAAATCCACCTGCCTCTGCCTTCCAAGTGCTGGGATTAAAGGTGTGCGCCACCATGGCCTGGCTTACTTTTTTATTTTTTAATAAAAAATAAGATGGAAGTGCCTGCCCATGTGTAGCCCTGACTCTCCTGGAACTTGCTATGTAGACCAAGGTAGTCTCGAACTCACTGAGTCTGCCTGCCTCGGCTAGGATTAAAGGGGTGTGCCACACGCATGCCCAGCTCACCTCGATGCTCTGATGCTTACTGATACTGGAGCTTGCTAGGCTGGCTAGCTGGACAGTAAGATGTGGGGACCCTCCTGTCTCGGCCTTCTCAGTGTGAGGGCTACACCAAACGCCACCACACCTGGGCTTCTCTCTGGGTTCTCAGGATGGACATCGCACTTCAAGTGCTTTACCAACTGAGCCCTCTTCCCAGCCCTAACCCATGCTTTCCTGCTGAGCACGGCAGGTCATTATGGGTTTCTACTGTGTGCCAGGCATATTAATAAAGCTTCCTAGCCCTCATGTGTGCTGTGTAGAGTGGATATATTATTGTAAACTGGTTCTTGGAGATGGATAGCTGACAATGAATGGTGGAGCCTGCTGTCCCCTGTCTCCAAGAGTCTGGGGCTTAGGGAGCCTGTGTGCTTTTTCAGGACCTGGCATTATCAGGGCACCAAAAAGAGTCGGCCGACTTTGGAGGCTATTTGGTGTTGCCCAGGAGGTGTTATGACTTGTCTGAGGTCTGGAGCTACCTGGAGAGAGGTGAGCATGTCTGAGAGCGCCAGGTCTGCCAATGCTGTGATGGTGCATCGCCAAGTGGCCTCAGTGTAGTCAGAAGGCTTGTAAACACCATGGCTCTGCCGAGTCTCTGTGTGGATGTGGACTGTGTTGCCTCAGGAATGAGAGAGCTTGTCCAGTGTGATCCAGCTCTTCTGGTCCTGTGAAGTTTGTGTTATCTGGCCCGGATTTTCTCCTATCGCAGGATCATGGAGCTGTTTTTGAAGCTGTACTGATTGTGCCTGGTGTGTTACAGGAGGCACACTCTTTTTATTCCCTGTAGATACTGGAGTGACCCAAGGGCGTCTGTGTAAAAATAGCACTGTTGCCACTGCTCTAGTGCTGGCTGTGTCAGGATCTGTTTCCTTCCCTGGGTGTTGATGGATTTCACTGTCTGTTATCAGTTTGCATGTGAACTAGTGGCACTCCCTTGGATCCTTCTGTTTTGTGTTCAGCAAGACAGAGCCCCCCTACCTTGTGCTGTCTGTCTTGCTCTTTGTATTTCTGCATATATTCACTAGGCTGTGAAGCCCTTGCTGAAGGGGAAGCCAGGTGTGGAGCTACGCCCTGTAGTCCCAATGCTTTCTCTTTGGCATACCCAAATTGTCAGTGTCACTCTCATGCTTTGGGAACATTTGCAAGTAGCTAAGGGTTACAGCTCACTATGTCTCCCAGCAGACCTGCCAAGTGTCTCATGGAGGGCAGCATATACTGCTTGGATCCCGGATGCCAAAGGGATGGCTCTCATTTCTGAGTGGGCCTGAGCAGTATAGTGTGATAGTTTACTGTGCTGTTCAGAAGAGCACGCAATTTAAACTCAGTAAGTTGTTTAACTTCAGGAATTTTCATGTGTTACCTTGGGACTGTTGTGGCTGTGATAGCTAAAACTGTGGAAAGCACAGTGTGGATAGGAAGGGTAGAGGGCAGCAGCGAGGAGACTTACTGTACTAACTGGAGATTGCTGCCACGGACTCGAGCACGCAGAGGCCCTGACCCTGCTTTACCTCTGTTGTGGTCACATCCAGAGCAGAATTGCTGGATTGTACAGTTCAGTTCTATTTAATTTTCTGAATACATTTCGCACACTGACTCTCACTTCGCACTCCCAACGGCAGTGTGCAGTTCCTATTTCTTTGTGCTGTCACTTCCTGCCTCCCTTGCTCTTCCGTCTCTCCCTCCCTCCCTCTCTCCCCTTTCCTTTGTAGTTGCCGCTAGTGAATGTCAGCTGTTGCTTTTTACCACTGGCTCTGCTCTGTCAGAGCATCTGTCTCTTTGCTGTGCACCTGCGCTTTGAGGTTCTGTAACCCTTTACCTCCTTGTGCTGTACTTGGACCTTCCCCTGACTTCCCTCCTGTTTTAATTTCTCTTGTTTGTGCACACTGAACTTTCAGTAGAGCCTATTCTTTGGCTCTTAATTTGGTGTGTTTATTATTTGGTTCTTTCAAAAAAAAAAGCATCTTTGGAATGTCATTTTCCTTTTCCTAGGCACATTAAGAAGCTATTTGTTTTCACTGTGGCAGTTTCTCACAGATCCTTAGTTTTGACCTTAATAGTGGGGAACTGGGCAGGTGTGTCCCTCATGTTTTCCTTGGGATTACTCACAGCTTGTAGGCTTTAAAGAGACTGAAGAGGTGAAGTGTACCTTGCATTATACTAAGCCTGCATTACCAGCATGACTTAGCATTGTTTAATCTGACCTTGGTCACCTGGCTGAGATAATGGTTTGTCAGGTTTCCGTACTGTAAAATTACCTCCCATCGCTACTGCACTCTTTGGAAGGAAGCCAAACTAAGGAAACTTAAATCCTGTGGTTCAAAAATAAGACCAGTTTTTTGTTTTGTTTGTTGGTTTTAAAGAAAATGCTCATAAGTAGAACTATTTTAAAAATGGGCGATAAAAAGGCCCGGGGGAGTGGCACATGCCTTTATTTTCAGCAGTCAGGATCTATAAGTTTGAGGCCAGCATGGGCTACATGCTAAGTTGCATGGTAGTCCAGGGCATAGACTCTGCGCGCCTCAAAAGAATTATACTCTTTCAAGTACCTAATTCCCCCCAGTGCTGGTTTGGTGTTTCTTGTAAACGGGACGAAAACTCAATATGGAACCTTTTAAAGGTTACATTAGTATTGCAGAATTCTTGCAAAAGGAACTTTTTATTGTATGGCTTAAAGTTGTCGTAGGGTAGCAGTGAGAAAGCTGGTCTTGCGGTAACTGTGCCCCCGCTGCCCTCTAGCTAACGACAGAGAAACTGCAAGGAGGACAACAGTACATATGCAGTTATTCTTTAAACGTTTAGGCAAGGAAGAGTGGGTTTTGTTGTGTTTCCAAAAATTGCACCAAGGTAAAGCAGAGCTTTAACCGATGCAGGCGTGTTGTCAGGCGTTAGCAGTACTGCCCTCACTATGCGCTCATTGGACAGTAGCGCAACCCCAAGAAAAGGATGGTTGCCTGCAACCACGCGCACCCGGCAGCCAGAAAGCTCTAAGTCCGGGTTAGGTTGCGGCGACCACCTCAGGAGGCCTACACCAACCCGCCCGGCGTACAGTGTTTTCTACGACTGCTGCTTCCCATGTCGAATACCCTGTGTGTTTTCCTGAAACTCCCGAGGGGCTTCTTGAAGCCTGCTTGTCTTTACCCATAAGGCCGCGCGCCACAAGTCTGAAAATTTGCATACACGCCTCTCTGGGCGGGGCCGGAGGGAGGCTTAGAGTTGGCTTTTTTT
>NW_022196891.1:14840488-14846355 GCF_008632895.1 Mastomys coucha
TTTTTTTGGCTGCGACCTGGTTAATTTGCATACGCAACTCAAGGATGGGGCGGGGCCGCGGTGGGCCAGGCTTTATTGGGCTCCTCTGGGTCGTGCTGCTTCAGTGGTTTTCCTTTCAAACCGTAGCGGGTTTTTCCGTGCGGAGCATTCTTTCCTGACCAGCCAGCTCAGCCTTCCCAGTCGCTAGGCGCCCGCGGGGACCAGCCATGCCAGCGCTACCCCACTGCACCTCTGACGCTGTGCTTCTTTGCGTTGCAGGTGGTTCTCTTGGGCATGGACATCCTGTCGGCGCTGGTGACTAGGCTGCAGGACCGGTTCAAGGCGCAAATCGGCACAGGTAGACTCTCAACCTTCCGTCCCACCCCGGACTCATCCCACATCATGGCCTCACTGCCCCTAAACTGGTCCCTTTCCCTCTAATCCCGAATTATTCCCTCCTGCTGTGACTGTCGAATATGAAATATTACCAGCTGAGGATTTTATGCCAGCTTAGTCACCAGCTTGATGCCAGCCAGTACCTATTGTCGTCCTCCCCCAGCCTCCCCTGAGAGGTAGTTTTCTTTGAAAAGGCCTGCAAACAAGGAGCCAGTTGATGGTGGCGATGTAAACACTAAGCGGTTCCGTTTACACCGCTGTTTCAGTAGAGAATCTCTCCACTCCCTTTTCTTGATTCCCTTTTGTGTGCACAGTGAGTGGATAGAACCCAAGCCCTCTGTGTGCCAGCCAGCACTAACCACTGAGCCACAGCGTCAGCTGAGATTTCCCAGTAGTGTTCATCATCAGTGTCTGTCCTTTTTCTGTAGCTTTGTGGACAGTGCGCTCGCTGAGAAAGATGGTGGGATCTTAAAACTTACTGTTAGGAATTTGGTGTTTGAACCGTTTTCCATTTCCCTCCTATATTACTAGCTGAAGACTCACAAGAGGCATAACAGGGTTGGAATATGGGTGGGCAGGGCCCTTGCCCAGTGTGTGGATGTGGTGTGTGTCTTTTGTATGCTATAAATAAAATGTACCCGATGTCACTGAAGCATGCTGCTCCGTTGCTTAATGCTTTTATTAGCAGATGTCAGTTACAAGCATGACATTTCCTACAGCGTGTTTCAAGCACACCTCCACTCTTGCAGTTGCCTCTATTTCCCCTCTCACTCCTGCTTGATACCCTTTCTCCACTTAGCTCCTTCTGCATGCCTTTTTTTCCTCCCATGACCCACTGAGTCTCATGAGGGTTGCTTACTGAAGCATAGCTGCAGGATGCTGACAGAGCGAGTCCTTATCCATAACTAACCACTGATGAGAATGTGCCACTGTCCCATCAGCAGGTAACTGTACATAAACCCTCAGGGGACCCCGGGGCTGTGTGAGCCCGCCTTCCCTCCCACACTGGGGGCCATATGGTGTTGGCTGGCCTTGAACATTGTCTGCAAAGGATGACCTTAAGACTCATGATTCCTCCATGACCCAAGTGCAGAGATTACAGACACAGCACTTACCCAGCCCTGGCTTTGGAATAGCTACCTTAGGCCAGCAAACTGCAGATGAGCGGCGGGTGACCTCCTATCCCAAGACCTATTCTCATTTAATCCATTTCCATTTTGGTTTCCAGTGTTGCCAAGTCTAATAGACAGACTGGGAGATGCTAAAGACTCCGTGAGGGAGCAAGACCAAACCCTGCTGCTAAAGATCATGGATCAAGCTGCTAATCCCCAGGTAGGGCAGGAGGAGTGGGACTGTCTGCACAAACTGTATGCGTGCAACTCTCTGGGCTTAATGTCTCTTAAGCTCATGGGTTAGAGATTGTCTTAGAGTTTCTCTTGCTTCAACAAACACTTACCAGAAGGCAAGTTGGGGAGGAAAAGGTTTATTCAGTTTATGCTTCTACAGCACTGTCCATCATTGAAGGAAGTCAGGGCAAGAGGAACTCAAGCAGGGCAGGAATGCTGGAGGCAAGAGCTGATGCAGAGGGCATGGCGGGGTGCTGCTTACTGCCTTGCTCCCATGGGTTGCTTTCTTATAGTATCAGGATGACCAGCCCAGGGATGGCACTACCCACAAGGTGCTGGGTCCCCTCCCATTGAACCCTAATTGAGAAAATGCCTTACAGCTGGACCTCATGGGAGGCATTTTCTCAATTGAGGTTCCTTCCTCTCTAATGATTCTAGCTTGTATCAACTTGACATAAAACCAGCTAGTACAGAGATGAACTTATTTATTTATTTATTTATTTATTTGAGACATGGTTTCTCTGTATAGTCCTGGAACTCACTCTGTAGGCCAGGCTGGCCTTGAACTCAGAAATCCGCCTGCCTCTGCCTCCCAAGTGCTGGGATTAAAGGCATGCACCACCACTGCTGGGCGAGATGAACATTCTTATGGCCCATAATCCCTCCTCATATGAGAGATCTAAATACATAACTAGTAGAATGTTTCACTTGAATAAATTAGTGGGTTGGAGTGTTGAGTGTTTGATTAATCTATTAGGCCTTTCGCTTATTTACATGGCAGGCTCTCCATTTCTCTGGAAAGAGGCAGCTAGTGGTATTGGAGGAGCCAGTAGGCCTGGCTAGGGCTGTGGTTTCTATATGGTAGTTAGCTGGGATTGCTAGAATGGATGGATCCAGCCCCATCTTTCAGGGTCCCGCTGACCATTGTTAGGGGTTGCAGCTGGGGCAGGGAGATAAAACAAGTTTTGGAATGAGTCTCAGTGAGAAGAGGTGTTCCAGACCGAAAGCAGCGTGTGTATCTACTATGCTTTGGGCTGAACTATTCTCAGTCATAAAATGGGGTGGTTATACCTCCTCAGGGCTGTTGGGGGAATCTCATGGTGTTACATGAGTGCACATGCTTTTCACACTTTAACTAGGTATGTTTAATAAAGCAGTACATTGTCTCCTGTCAGTGTAGTCATGAGGGGACGGGGGTGGGGGGAGGGTATGGGACTAGTTTGGTTCCTGCCAAGAGCTCTTAGTTTGACTCCTGTCTTACTGCGAAGAGCTGCAGGATCATTCACCTTCTCACCTGTCCCTTGTTGCCTACAGTATGTATGGGACAGAATGCTCGGAGGCTTCAAACACAAGAACTTCCGCACAAGAGAGGGCATCTGCCTCTGCCTTATTGCAACCCTCAATGCGTAAGTCTGGGGTAAACCTGCAAACTCGGCTTAACTAGAGCTTGCCTACCCCTCCTTCCCTTCCTCCCTCCCTCCTTCCCTCCCTCCCTTCCTTCCTTAAGTAAAAGGTAGGATCTCATGTAGCACTTCTATCTTAGACTCCTTTTTTTTTTAGTTAGATATTTTCTTTATTTACATGTCATATGATATCTCCTTTCCTGGTTTCCCCTCCAAAAAAATAAAATAAAATAAAAAACCCTACACTGGGGCATAGAGCCTTCACAGGGCCAAGGTCCTCTCCTCCCATTGATGACTGACTAGGCCATCCTCTGCTATACATATGCTGCTGGAGCCATTAGTCCCACCATGTGTGCTCTTTGCTTGGTGGTTTAGTCCCTGGGAGCTCTGAGTTAGACTCAGTATTAACTGACTATTTCCTGAACTTCTGATCCTCCTGCATCCATCCCTCAACAGCTGGGATTACTAGCACAGGCCACCATGTGTCTAGGGAAGCACTCTAAAATTTGCATCACATTTCTAGTCCCTTGGCTAAAGCTATAAAAACAAAATAAAACAAAAAACACCTCCCCGCCTTTATCCTGAAGTAATTAGATCTACAGGTAGTTGTGAAGAAATGAACTGGGACATAGCTCCTCTCCCTCCACCTGGGCAGTGGTAAGGTCTCACTCTGTACCCTCTAGAAAGTGCTAGTGTGGGCCACAGAGCTTGCTCACACTGTCACAGCTGCACATGGGCCGTGTGGGGTATGCGTGTGCGCGCGCGCGTGTGTGTGTGTGTGTGTGTGTGTGTGTGTGTGTGTGTGTGTGTGAGAGAGAGAGAGAGAGAGAGAGAGAGAGAGAGAGAGAGAGACAGACAGACAGACAGAGAGACAGAGAGACAGAGAGACAGAGAGAGGAAGATGGAGACGGAGGGAGAGGGAGATTCCTGCCCACTGCCCTTTTGTATGTACACTTTATAGTCTGTGGCAGGCACTTACTTGGCCTCTATCTCTGTGCTTCTGTGGCTTCTCAAGTGGAATCAAACCTGTGATCCTTTTCAGGATTGCCATTTAGATTTCCACTTAGTTAAACTCCCTAGAGGCGGCACTGTATTCCACTGTATGAAACTCATTTTGTTTCAATGCTGAGTGAAATCCTTTGGTTTGGAATCCTTGGTTTAGTATATAGATTGACCATACAGTACAGAATATTTACTACAGATGGAGCCTAGTTTATTTAGCCATTTAGCCATTGAAGAAAATAAGGGTGACTTCAAGTTTGGGCCTCCTAGGAGTAAAATTGCTATGGATATGTATACAAGTTAATGCAGAAGGGTGAATTTTCAGTTCTCTTGAATAAGAGTACAATAGCAGGGTCATTTTCTAAGGCCATTGTTTGTTTGTTTGTTTATTTGTTTATTACATTTAGGAGTTTTGCCTGCATGTACATCTGTGTGCCATGTGTGTTCTTGGTTCCCTTGGAGGCTAGAAGAGGGCATTAGACCCCTGGAACTGGAGCACAGGTGATTGTGAGCTGCCCTGTGGGTGCTGGGCATCAAGCTGAGTTAAGTGCATTTAGCCACTGAGTCATCCCTTCAAACCCTTCCCCACATTTAGGTTTTAAAAAAAAAACTGCTGAAAGAATTTCCAGAGTTCCTTGTGCTTTTTTGTTTGTTTGTTTGCTTTTTTAAAAGATTTATGTATATGAGTACACTGTAGCTGTCTTCAGACACACCAGAAGAGGGCATTGGATCCCATTAGAGATAGTCGTGATCCACTATGTGGATGCTGGGAATTGAACTCAAGACCTCCGGAAGAGCAGTCAGTGCTCTTAACAACTGCGCCATCTCTCCAGCCCCCCTGTGCTGTTTTATACCATGTTTTCACAAAGGGTGTCTGTGACATCAGCACTGGGTCAGAGAAAAGTGGCTAGCAGACTGGAACCTTAAGTGCTTTAAGGCACTTGTTTCTCTTTCAGAGAACCTGAGTTTGGTTCTCAGAACCCACATCGGGTGGCTATCAAGTACCTGTACATTTCCCTCTAGGGAGCTGGCATCCCCTTGTGTGCATACAGACAGACATGCATATACATAAAAGTAAACCTCAAAGGAAGGTGACAAGCTTGTAGCCCCAGTAGAGCAGGGTGGCGTCGGATGCCCTGCTGCCAGCATCTTGGCACTGTCGTGTCATCAGCAGAGATAACAGTGTCTGTAGGCCCCTCACGGGGGGCCCTGAAGGAGTTTGTTTGGGGTCACTGAGTTTGGCAGAGCAGGAAATGAGACCTGACTCAGCAGAGCCCTGTAGGGTGTGAGGCAAGCACCATGTCAAGTCACAGGCCCTGGTGTAGCCTGCAAGGCCAGGCCATTGAAGGGCCTGAGCACTGCAGATGGGCTGCGTGGAGCTTTGAAGCCACCTTGAGTATAATGGAGGGAAGCTCGTGTGAGGGGCTACTCATACTTGGGTGTGGAGGAAGGGCAGGTGTGGGCATTGGCCTCTTTCTTCCCTTGGTCTCATGCATGCCTTTCGTTTCCAGCTCTGGGGCCCAGACTCTAACACTAAGCAAGATCGTGCCACATATATGTAACCTACTGGGAGATCCCAACAGCCAGGTGAGTGGGAGGAACGCCCGCATCCTGTGAAGGTCATTCCGGTGTGTGTGTGTGCAGCAGAAGGTCACTCCGGTGTGTGTGTGTGCGCGGCAGAAGGTCACTCCGGTGTGTTTGTGTGTGTGTGCGGCAGAAGGTCACTCCGGTGTGTTTGTGT
>NW_022196891.1:14846390-14892382 GCF_008632895.1 Mastomys coucha
GTTTGTGTGTGTGTGCGGCAGAAGGTCACTCCGGTGTGTTTGTGTGTGTGTGCGGCAGAAGGTCACTCTGGTGTGTGTGTGTGTGTGCAGCAGAAGGTCACTCCAGTATGTGTGTGTGTGTGGCAGAAGGTCACTCCGGTGTGTGTGTGTGTGTGTGTGTGTGTGTGGCAGAAGGTCACTCTGGTGTGTGTGTGTGTGTGTGTGCGCGGCAGAAGGTCACTCCGGGGTGTGTGTGTGCGGCAGGGGGAGGCCCTTCCCTCTGTGAGCCACTGACTGTGATAAAGGATTTAAGCATCACAGCAAATGTGGCCACTCAACACACTCTAGAGACTTCCGTGCACCGAACCATACTTGATAGGCTATCAACTGCTAGCCACTGGGCAGGTGGCCAAGAGTACTTGCTCTAACAGAAGACCAGGATTCGGTCCCCAGCACTGTCATGGTGGCAGTACTGTGGTGCACACTCATATTCATACAACCAAATTTCAAGTCCAAACACAAACCAAAAAGAACTAAGAGTGGGCACAGCACTTTCCCAGGGAGACTTCCGTGCTCTTGCCTTCACGTCTCACCTTTGGCCTTTAGAAGCCCCACCTCAGCAGCCCCTGCCGTGTGCTGGGGAGTGACGTCAGCAGCCCCTGCCGGGTGCTGTGGGGTGACGTCAGCAGCCCCTGCCGTGTGCTGGGGAGTGACGTCAGCAGCCCCTGCCGGGTGCTGGGGAGTGATGTCAGCAGCCCCTGCCGGGTGCTGGGGAGTGACATGTGCTGTGGGAGTGACGTCAGCAGCCTCCGCCGTGTGCTATGGAGTGACGTCAGCAGCCCCTGCCGTGTGCTGGGGAGTGACGTCAGCAGCCCCTGCCATGTGCTGTGGGGTGACGTCAGCAGCCTCTGCCGTGTGCTGTGGGAGTGACGTCAGCAGCCCCTGCCGTGTGCTGTGGGGTGACGTCAGCCCTTTCTCCTTGAGGCTCAGACCCCGTGTAGATTTGGAGGGGCATCGGCAGTGACGTGTTAATACTTAGAAATCGGAAAGCAGTGTCCTCATTCCCTTAAAGCTATTCAGAGGAGCCTCGGAACTCACCTGCTGCTTCCCAGGCTTCACTTTGGAAGTTTTCTGTCTAGGGATGGTCAGTTCACAAACACATAGCACACAGCGCTGAGAACTGGCCTGCACTGGAAAGGTTGTTCTTACATAGCACACAGCGCTGAGAACTGGCCTGCACTGGAAAGGTTGTTCTTGCATAGCCCTGCTCCCTGACTCTACTCCCCTTTTGAGGCCCTGTGCAGAGGGAGTGCGTGAGATCTCTGGGAGTTTTGGCAAGGCTCTCATTTTGGAATAACTTGGGTTAAATAGCACCCGGTCAGCACAGTCCTACATTCTGGACACATTGCCTCAGTTGTTTTCCTGTTTGGTATTAGAAACAGCATGGGTGCTAGTTTAGGAGAAATACCAAACCTTGAACTACCCAGGCCAATACAAAAAGGCTGGAGCGAACACATGTCCTGGCCTTGCATAGCTGACCCTGGGGACACTTGGGTCTTGAGCCTGCTTCCCTGTTAGGGCAGACCGTAGCATGTGCTTTTTGAGTTTTCGTGTGAGTGCTCTGACGGTGAGGTGTTTCTGTTGGGGCCAGCTTACTAGGCGTCTCCCAGCCTGAGGCGGACGGACATTGCATTTGCAGAAATCCCATACCTGCAGCATGGAGTGGGGTTTTGAGAATCCCTTAACTGCTGTTTTAAATAAGCGGCAATACTCAACTGCACTACTAGGTCTTCACAATATTCATATGTGTTGTACTTTCCATACCAAATCCTGGGAGTCCTGGCTAGGTAACATGCATACATCTGCATAGCAACAGTGTTCATCACCCAAAGGCAAGCACTTCTGGGCTGATTCTCAGTAGTAGCAATTCAACTTACATGTGAAAATAATGCCTTTAAGTGGGGTTGTATCTAACAGCTCTAAGGAATTACTGTAAAGATTCTATAAATTTAAAAAAGAGGCCGTGCATGGTGGCACATTCCCGAAGTCTCCGCCCTCGGGAGGCACACAGGTGGGTCTCAGAGTATCATGTCAGCTTCTCTACATAGTGGGTTCCAGGCCAGCAAGCACCATGTAGGGACACTCCATCTCAGTAGTACAAATTAGGGACTAGGATCACTTACACTCTTCTAGAGAACCCGAGTTCAGTTCCTAGCGCTCACGTGGCTGCTCACAGTTCTCCGGAGCTCTGGGTCTGGTGCCCTTTTCTCGCCTCCATGGGTTTCAGGCACACACGAAGTACACATACATAAATGCAAGGGAGATCACAGAAATGCACATAAAATTTTAAATTACAAAATAAATAAAAATAAGGCAAGTGAAAATTTTTTAAAACAATGTGAAATTGTGTTAATAGACTGAACTTTAAATTACTACTTTCTGCACAGACTCTGTTGGCACCTGTACCTTAGGGGCCACCTGCAGCACACCCTGTTGTTGTAGTTTGAGCCCTAGGCCTTTAATAAGAAAATCCTTATTACGTTTGTAAGTTCCTACTTATCTCCGTCACTTGTCATGTGGAAAATGAGGCTGTTACTTGACGGCCGCTTTTAGTCCCTGTGGTGGACAGAATTTATAGGCTGAGGTTCTCCACTAAACCACAGATGCCCACAGATGCCCACAGATGCCCACAGCCACCCACAGATGCCCACAGATGCTCACAGCCACCCACAGATGCCCACAGCCGCCCACAGCTGCATCTGCCTGTGGAGCATCCTCTCTGCACTCCCAGCACCCTGCACTTTCATTCACACTGCACCGTCTAGGGATATCTGCTGCCGCCTGCTTCCTTCATGCCCGTCAGCTCAGTCCTCTACTGTTCTGCCATGGAGCTGATGCCCAAAGTGTTATAAAAAGATCAGCCTTCCTTTTATTTATGTGTATGTGTGGGTGTGTGTCTGTGTGAGTACATACCCTGAGGAGTTCAAATAAGGATGGGTGTCGGAGTTCCAGCAGTTGCGAGCTTCCTCATACCTGAGACGGGTGTTAGGAACTAAAGGGTCTTCTGCAAGAGCAGTGCAGGTTCCTAACCAGTTCCCTAGCCCCAGCTCCAGTCCGTAGTTTCCTCCTTAGAGGCCCTGTTCCTCCCCGTCTCAGGGTTAGGGAGTAGCGCTTGAGTTTTGGTGGCTTGAGCATGAAATCTAAAAGTCCAAATGAACCACCTACGATTGATTAGAACAAGAAGGCTTATGGCTACCATCACCTGTCATGTGACACGAGGTCAAACAGGAACAGGAACAGTTGCCTGCGTCCCTCCATTTCCCCTTCATACTTAGGTGTAATTGCTACAGACCAAACCCCGTTGCCTCCCATCTCTCCCTACCTAGCCTTTCTACTGTTCTGTATTAAAGTTTATTATTTTCTTTTTGTTTGCCAAATTGTAAACTTACAGAAGAGCCTAAAAATAGTCATGGGAGCACCTGTGTCTATGAGTTAGTCATGGGAGCACCTGTGTCTATGAGTTAGCGCTCTGGAAGGTCTATTTTACATCTGCTTGGGTGTCATATATTTGCAGGCATGTTTTTGTTTTCTGAACCTTTTAGAAATAAAATGCAGACATAATATTTTTACTCCAGAAAGTTCAGCAGACCATATAATAGCAAAAGTATTTTCTCAAAATCAATGCATGACTACATAAAGCATACCTGTGTGGAGGTCAGAGGACTACTTGAGGGAGGCAGGTTTTCCTTTTTGCATGGGAGCTGGAGATCAAAGTCAAGTTGTCAGGCTTGGTAGCAAGCCACTTTACCCACTGAGCCATCTCACTGGCCCCACATGCCATTTTTATATTAAGGAATATTAACACCAATGTAGATATTTAATGTCCACTCCATAATGAGATTTCTCCAAAACACACCCATCCTGTTCCCCGCTCCTCATGTTCACCGCCGGTGCAGTTGGACCTTCCTGTCTGGCCAGAGTCTTACTTGGATCCTGACACCTGCCACACTCTTATCTGATTCTTCTGAGCACTGGCAAGACCACTTCTTCCCTCCTCCCCAGTTTGTGTGTGTGTGTGTGTGTGTGTGTCCCGATGCAAATGAGGAGTGAGGAGCATGCATGTGTGGAGGCTAGAGGACAACTGTAGTATCATTCTGCAGGCATTGTCCACCTTGTGGTCTCATGGCCCTTGAGTTCAGTATGTAGGCTCCAGTAGATGGTCACTGAGCCCCAGGGTCCATCTCTCTCTCTGTTGTCCCAGTGCTGGAATTATAAGTGTATGCCTACCTGGCTTTTTGACATGGGTTCCAAGAGTCACCTGGGTCCTTGTGCCTACAGGGCCAGCTTTTTACCCAGCATTTCTGTTGTGATCTTTGGTATTAGACAATATTGATTGCATCCTGCCTTCTGTTAAAAGTAGCATTTGTGTGCACTGTTGCTTTTTTTTTTTTTTTTTTTTTTTTAGCTTTGTAAGCTCCTTGAGAGTAGAGTTCTTGTAGCAGGCCATTGCTCATTTTTGATGCTTGTCTTAATCTCGTCAGACATGAAGCCGAAGCTTTACATCATCTACTTATACAATGTCTTAGCTACTAAGACAAGGTTAGAGTTCATGACTCGCATGGCAGTGTGCAGGCAGGCATGGCATTAGAGCAGTAGCTGAGAGCTCACTTGTCGATCCACAAGCATGAGACAGAGAAAGAGCTAACTGGTGCTGGTGTGGGCCTTGAGAGCCTACCCACAGTGACTGACATACCTCCTCCAAGGCCACACCCCTCTATCCTTCCCAAGCAGTTCAAACAACTGGGGGCCATTCTCATTCAAACCACCACAATTCTGATGCTCTTCTTATAGCATAAGTTTATTGGTTTTTATTTTGAAAATTCTGGTTTCTTGATATCACATGTTAAAGAATGAGGAGGACTTGGGGACCTGTATAAAGAGCTGGGGATTTTTTTCTATAATTTTTGGGATCATTTTATGGGAGTGAAAAATCCAGATGTGCCCTTGCTTAGTCTGGCATGTGCAGGAATTGTATGCGTGGTTGTACTTGTGGACGGGTGATAAATTGGGTTGGCGTATAATGTGTTGAATTATATTGGGAAGGGCTGGGGAATGACACGAAGTCCCAGCAGGATTTCTTCTTCTATGTCTAGGTTCGAGACGCGGCAATCAACAGTCTGGTGGAGATTTATAGACATGTAGGCGAACGCGTGAGGGCAGACCTCAGCAAGAAGGGACTCCCACAGTCCCGGTAAGTGCTCACTTCCTCCATTTCTGCTTAAAACAGTTTTCTAAAATGAATTCATTTGTATCTCTGTGTATATGGGTCTATGTTGGTTTTGGAGGTCAGAGGACAACTTGCAGGAATTAGTTCTATCCATTTGAGCACTGGGCATTGAACTTCAATTTCAGACTTTCAACAAATGCCTTTACCTGCTGAGTCATTTTCGCTGGCCCTTAAAAAATATTTTTAATTAATTAATTAATTTAAATTAAAAAATTTATTTAACAACATTAAATGTTCATCTTGTATATATTTTGGGGTCCTTTTCCTTTATCCCCTCCCTTCCTCTTCAGGTTTCATCTTGGTCCATGCTTCTACTTTTGATGTGGTAAAAGAATGTATGATTATGAAGCTGTTTAAGTCCTTTCCACATCAGACTTCAGTGGAAAGCTTTTTATTTTATTCTTTCAAAAATAAGACAATACTAAGTGTGTTCCTTTTAAGCCTGAGAACCTATGTTTGAGCCTTAGAACTCACTTTAAAAAATTGGACGTGGTGGTGTATGCATGCCGTCACCACGCCATATTGGGGAGTTGGAGACAGTAGATCCCTTATCAACCAGCCTAGATGAACTGAAGGTCTTTAGGCCAGTGAGACTCTGTTTCAAAAAGGAAAGTGGTTAGCGGCTGAGGCATGGCACCCAAGGCTGACCTCTGGCTTCCATAGCACCTCTACTATACCTGGCTCACCTCGCCATCCTGCTCAGATGACTCAGTCATTCATAACTGTCTTAGTTACTTGTCTGTTGCTGTGACAAAACACTACAGCCAAGGTAACTTATAAAATGAAGCATTGTGCTGGCCCTCATGGTTCCACAGGGTTGGAGTCCACGATCATCTTGTTGGGGTGCATAGCAGCAGGCAGGTAGGCATGGTGCTGGAGCAGTATATGAGAGCTTGCACCCAGTCCACAAACATAAGGCAGGCACGTGCATGTGTGTGTGCTGCGTGCGCTCGAACGCGCACACGGGATGGAGTGAGTCTTTGTGAAAGGCCAATCCTACCCCTAGTGACATGCATCCTTCAAGGCCACACTTTCTAATCTTTCCCAAATACTTCCATCAACTGGGGACCAAACATTCAAATATATACCCTCTAGGGGCCATTCTTATTCCACTCCCTGGCTCCTATAGGCTTGTAGCCATATCATAATGCAAAATGCATTTAAGCCATCTTCAAAAGTCCACATAAGTCTATTACAGGTTCAGTGCAGTTTAAAAGTCCAAAGTCTTTCCTTAGAGTCAAGACAATCTCTCAGTTGTAACGCCTATAAAATCCAGAAGCTACTCACATACTTCTGTCATACAACGGCACAAAATATCCATCACCATCCCAAAAGAGAGAGAAGGGGTGTAGTGAGGAAATACTGGACCAACACAAGACAGAAAACCAGGAGGGCAAACTCTAGGTCTTGTAGGTTTAAAACTTCTGGCATCGAAAGGCTTAGATGCCTCTTCCCTTCCGGCTTGTCTGACTACAACACATTTCTCTCTCTTGGGGTGTTTCTGCTCTCTGTATACAGCTCTCCTTGGCAGAGATCCCATGGCCAACATTTTGGCATTTCCAAAACCTTGAGGTCTGCATGCAGTCTGTGCTTCATTTTCAGTGTCACACAGTAGCCCCTCCAAGATTCCATGCAGGAACTGTACCACCAATGGCCTAGCCTCCGCAGCTTTCCTTAGCCTTAGGCTGAGGAGGACTCCACAGCCCCTTTGCTCCTGTAGACTTCATGACTCGGATACTGTGTGGCCACGTCTGTGAGGTTCCGTTGCCTGCTTGAGATGGAACCTGTCCCAGCCCTTGAATTACACTGCATAGCCTTGATTTGTTGTTGCTCATATGGAACAGGTACCTTTCTCTCTCACAAGTTTCAGCATCAGCTGGACAAATCTCACCTTGAGGACATCACTTCCTTTATTCCATCTTCTTACTTCTTTTACCACCAACCAAGGCTCTAGCATTAAATTCCCTGGTGCTGTTTTTCTCTTCAAACTGTATGTTTTGCTGCCCCCCCACTTGCTTTTTTAATTGTGAATCTACATAAGTGATCACTAATAACTACACATCAGAGTCAATATTAGGCTATCTTGAAACCTGAAACCTCCTCTGCTAACAAAATTGGTCCAAAACTCTTCAGTTTAGCCTCAGGCAATCCTTAGGACAGGACCAAAAAGCATGCTCTGCCAGATACCACAAGAATTGTCTTTAGCTAATATTTTTGGGAATGTCTGGAGCTGAGCTTCCAGAGTTCACATTGCTCTTAGCACTGACGTCCTCCAAGCTTCTGCTGGCTTGACTGACTCATTAAGCTCTGCTTCTAGCATTCAGCCATTTTCTTAGCCCAAAGTCCCACAGTCTTCTCCAATCCTCCGAAACTAAGCATGCTCAGGCCTGTCACAGACCTGGTTCACATCTTTATACCAACTTCTGTCTTAGTTTTTTTGTTTGTTTGTTTGTTTTGTTTTATTACTGTTACAAGCCATCACAAGTGTCTTACAATTTCTGTTGCTGTGAAAAGACACCATCACTATGGCAGCTTTTGTAAAGGAAAACATTTCATTGGAGGGGGCTTACAGGTTCCAAGGTTCAGTCCATTATCATCACGGTGGGAAGCATGGCAGCATGAAGGCAGGCATGGTATGGGAGAAGGAGCTGAGAGAAGGACCTGGATCAGCAGGCAGCAAGAAGAAAGTGTGACATTGGGCTTGGCTTGAGCATTGAAGCCTCAAAGCCTCATACTTCCTCCACAAGGCCACACCTCCTAATTGTGCCACTCCTTATGAGCCTATGGGGGCCATTTTCATTCAAACCACCACAAGAGCAAGACAACTTAAAATAAAGGAAAGCATTTAGTTGGGGCTCATGGTTCCAGCAGCTTCCAGTCTGTGACCAGGATAGTGTGGGGGTTTGGACAAACATGGCAGCCGTCAGGAAGGAAGGCCTGGCACTGAAGTTGACAGCTTACGTTTGAGTTTAATGGGAATGGCATGGGTTTTTAAAATCCCAAAGCCCATCCCCAGTGATATACCTCCTCCGAGGCCATACCTTCTAATCTGTTCCAAACATTTCTATTAACTGGGGACCAAGTATTCAGATATGAGCCTATGGGGCGATTCCTATTCAGAACACTACAATGCCCCACGCCTTTGCAAGGTATTGGTGTTGAGACATTCAGCACTCTCATCATTTTGTGGTTCTATATCTATGTGCACCCAGCACCTAATGTAGCGGGTGTTTAGTTTGATTGAGTTACTGAAGCCATTCTGCCTGCCTGGCAATAGCAGACACCCTCACAGGTTAATTTTCTGTTCTTCAGTGTCACTTTCAGTGTATGGAACTGCTGTAAGAGAAGCAGCACCTTCCTAGGCGTCTTAGGGTTTCCATTGCTTCAACAGCATACCATGGCCACGCAGTAAGTTAGGGAGAAAGGGGCTTACTCAGCTTACAGCTCCACATTGCTGTTCATCGCCAAAGCAAGTGAGGACAGGAACTGAAGCAGAGTAGGAACCTGGAGGCAGGCGCTGATGCAGAGGCTGTGGAGGGGCACTGCTTACTGGCTTGTTTCATGTGCCTTGCTCAGCCTTTCTTATAGATCCCAGGTCCACCAGCCCAGGGATGACACTACCTACCATCCTCCCCATTGATAACTAATTGAGAAAATGCCTTACAGCTGGATCTCATGGAGGCATTTCCTCAAGGGAGGCTCCTTCCTCTCTGGTGACTCCAGCTTGTGTCACGTTGACACACAAAAACAGCCAGTGCAGTAGGCCCAGAGTAATAGTGTTGAATGCAAATGCTAATCACCCATCTCTTACTCTTAGCCAGAGGTAATGTGTCCTAGACCCCTATTCTGATGCCTATTCTCTGCGCCTGCCACACTGGCCAGCCTGTAAATGACCCTTCTGAGCATCTCTGTCCTTAGAATTGCCTCTTAAGCAGCTGTGTTCGGAGCTAGCACATGAAAGGCAGTACTTGGGTGTGTACAGAGTGCTTTGTTGCTGTGTTCAGCTGCCCACAGCCAGGTCGCAGCCCTCTTAGGTATAACCAGGATAGGAGCCAAACCAGCACAGGCACCACTGAGCAGAGAGTGGGGGATTGGTTGACCTGGAGTGTAACAATGACAAATAGGGCATCCTGTCTGGAGTTCTAGATGGACACAAAGGGAACAGTGGCCTTTCTTTGGGTGTTCTTGTGCCTGGTTGTTGAGTTCATAGGGTGTGGTTGAAACGACTTCACCCCTTGCAGAGAGCCCACAGAACTGTTTTTTTTTTTTTCACAAGTGCCTCTCCTGACTGGGACTATTCCAAGAATGTAATACCATCCTCTTCCAGAAACTTGAGAGACAAGCAGATGAAAGAGATTCCTCTGCCCTAACTTGTAAGCTTCCTGTCATGGACCTGTCATGGCAGAGGGTGTGGCTGTGACACAATAAAGTGGTACCCAAGTCAGGGCACACCCTGGCAGCCTGCACAATGAAGCTGTTTATGGGCTTGCCCAGCGTCTAAGATCTTTGTTGCTTTAAAAAGGAAGGTGATGGAAACATCTTAAGAATTGACATTAAGGCATCTGGATCTTTAGTAACCACCGATTTGAATGTGAGTGATGGTTTTACTCAGGTTTTGGCCCTGAGGTGGCAATTGGACTTTTATTTCAGTCTCCATTTTGATTTTCGGGTAGTGGTGGTCTTGAGTAAATTTGGGAAGGATTCTGAACGTATATCTGGGACCTGGGAACTTTGAAAAGATTATTGATCTCTCTCCTGTGGGATGGGAGGGGCAAGGCACAGTGAAAAGTGGGTTTACCCCTTTGTTTTGTCAGTTATAATTTTGGCTTGCCTGTTATTTAGACTTTAAGCTCCAGAGGAAAGCAACCTTCGAATTCAGCATCTAGTTAGCTCTGAGCTAGGCATACAATGGACACCCCAATATTTTGTTGCTGAAGAAGTAAATGAGTCACCTAAGAGCAGAATATGAAGTGTCTAGTGTTCCAGGTAGAAGTCAAAAACATGGCCGGGTGCCAGCTTCCCGATAGCCTGATGTGGTTCTCAGGGATCAAGAGAGCAGCTCCCATCTCAGCCTCTGAGGAATTCTCATTCTGATTAAGAAAAGGTGTGTGTTGAGGTGGTTAGCTCTCAAAGGCAGAATGGGAAGGCAAGAAAGCGCTAGCCTGGTTCTGAAGTGGGTGGCAGCCGACTGAGTGCCGTGCTGTGCCTCAGAGCATCCTTCTGTCTCACAGTAGGATGAGCTGGCTGGCTTGCCTGGGAAGCGTCTGCTCTTTTCCTTGTAGGGATGGTACTTCACTCTTCCATTCACTCTGGTGTCAGCCAGGACGGGGTGCTGACCCATCATTAGTTTTGCTTACATTTCAGTGTCAGGGTGAGATAATCCGTTATAAGAAGAGCCGGGTAGATCTCTGGAGCTGAAGCATGTTTGGTCACAACATTTGTTTTTAGAAGGAGTTATTTATAACATTTAAAATTAAGCGTAAGTCAGGGAAAGCCTGGAGTCTGAAAGTAGAGCATCATGAAAGCTTTCTCCCAGGGAACTGGTAGCCTGCAGAGAAATGCACATGTGTAAAACAAATTTAAAAAAATGCTTTCCATACATACGCCATCAGGTGTCCCCACTCTGTCACTCTCACCTCATTCTCTTGACATAGGGCTCTCTCGCTGAGCCTGAAGCTAAGCTAGAGGCCAGCCAGGCCCAGCAATCCCTCTGTTTCCTGCCCCTTACAATGTTGGGGTTACAGGTGTGTGCATGGCCACAAACCGGTTTTAACATTGGTACTGGGGATTTGAACTCAGGTCCCCATGCTTGTGCAGCAAGCACTGTTACCTACTCAGCACGTCAGCCCCAAGTGTGGTCTTCAGACTGAGTCCTTAAACCCATGATGGTGGTCAGTTGTTGGATGGTATCACTTGCTGAGGGAGGTAGAATTCTGGGGAAGAGGTTTTTTTTTTTTTTTTTTTTTAATCATTGATCATTTTGGGGAGCAAGGGCTAATGGTCAGTTTTAATTGTCAACTTAACACAATTTAGACTAACCGGAGCATCTCAGGGCGCGCCTGTCAGCATTGGCTGGGCATATGAGCATGTCTGTGGTGGACTGTTTTGATGATGTTGACTGAAGTGGGAAAACCTGCCCACTGTGGGCAGCACCATTGCCTTGGGTTTAGGTCTTTCTATGAGTGAGAGAGAGTGCGTGCATGTGCGTGTGTGCGTGTGTGCGTGCGCGCGCGCGTGTGTGTGTGTGTGTGTGTGTGTGTGTGTGTGTGTGTGTCCATTCTCTCTCTCCCCTCTTGACTATGGGTGTGACTAACTGCTTCAGATTGATTCCTGCCAACATGACTTCTCCACAGTGATAGACTGTAATCTAGAACTGTGAGCTGTAGACCATTTCTCCCCTCGACTGCTCTTGTTAGGGGGTTTTATCACACCAGCAGAAACAAAACTAACGTGTCAGGGCGAGTCAGCAGTGTTTGGTAATTGCAGATACGATGATTGATATTCCATATATTGTTTTGTTTTGTTTTCAAACAGGTTGAACGTCATTTTTACAAAATTTGATGAAGTCCAAAAGTCTGGAAATATGATACAGTCTGCAAATGGTGAGTGGGAAGGCCCGTCTTCATTCCTGCATTCCTCAGCTCACAGCAGTAATGCTTTAGTGTTTCTCCACAGATGCTGGATGACGTTCCATAAGGGTTCAGTAGAGGTTCTGAGGTCTTAAAGTTAGGTTTCTTCCATCTACTCCTTTAGAACCTGCATTAAATTCATTAGATGTGTGTGCTGGAGCAGACAGTGATACTGGGCTGTCCTGGCAGCATGGGGGCCTGTGCTTGGCTCCTCTTCCTCCTCTGTGTCTATAACCTGTGTTTGTTTAGCATTCAGAGTAATCCTGTTAGAATGCAACTGAGGTGATCCTAATCCCCCGTCTCATACCTACAGCCAGACGGGTAATGTGGCCTAGACCCCTATTCTGGTGTCATTTGGAAAGTTCTCTCTGCTCCTACCACAGTGACCAGCGTGCTAAGTTAGACCTTTCTGAGCATCTCTGTGCTTAGACTCGCACTTCCTGAATCCCTGGTCACCTGGTATGGCCCTCTTCTTTGAATGCATATGGTCTGGAGAGTGATCTGCAACAGCTCTATTTTCTGTTGTAAATGAGTAAGCTTATTAAATATGCAGCAAGCCAAGTAAAAGGATAAGTAGTAGGTAATGATTACCATCCTCAGAACCTCCAGGCAGAGCCTATTAGCGAGGCCGCCATCTGGAGTTCACAGAGAGACTCTCAGGCAGAGCAGTATGTCGCCTTGGGTGAGGCTTGTAAGTGAAAGAACAAATAGCAGCAGATAGCGGACCTCATCAGCCTGGGTGCTGACAGGGCCCTGCAGAAGCTGGCTGGGAAGTCGAGGCAGTCAGCTAGAGTTCCCAAGAGAACTTTGGCTTCTGGCTTCTCCTTCCTACTGCAGGGACTCTTCTGTTGTGGCATGAACAGTGGTAACCTCTGTTAGACACAGCTTGCCTTCTGTCTTCAGGGGTGCAGTGACTTACTTGGGGGCTGTTTTGCTGTTCTCTTCCTGCACTGTCACAGTGTGACTGGCCCCCAGCCTAACCCTAGCAAAGGGGGCTTGGATGACACTGGGCATAAACATGCTTGGACGTGAAGTTAGAGACGCAGCCAGCTTCTGGAAACAAGCTTAGATAGCCCGTGACGATTTAATATAATCCACATTACCCCTCACCCATTCTGATGGTCATACCAGAAGCCACCCAGAGCACTGTGGTCAGGGGGTTCCAGAGACCTATGGCCCACTGTTTGATTCTTCATAGCAGTTTCACTCTAAGATGCTTGCCTACCGTTGCGGTAGGGTCTTCATTGACGTCCTTGTACTTCTTTTTACTCTATTTCCACTGAGCATAGTCATTTCTGTGATACATATTGTTCTATAAATATGGACAGGTCTGTGATATGTGAATTGTGGCCTGCCGTTCATACCTCTTGGCTTGCCTTCACTATACTTTGTGATGATATTTGAAGACAAATGGGTAACTTTTCTGATTCCCCAAACATGGAAAATACAGAAGTCAATTATTGTGAGAATGAAAAGCCATCTATTTTGTGTGTGTAAGTGTAATGTGTATATGTGTGAATTCAGGCACACACATGCTACAGTGCTTGTGTGGCGATCAGAGCACCCCCTTGGAATTTTCTCTTTTAAGATGTGTTGTTTAGTCTTGGTTCGAATGATGGAGCTCAGGTTTGCCTTGTCCTTACTATAGAGCCCAGAATTACTTTGAACTTTTGATCCCCCACCCCTGTCTTCTGAATACTGGGGTTATAGGCGTGTGTCCCCATCTCACTCATTTTCTTTTCATATAATTATAAAAATAAACCATATTAATAAAGGAAAATAAGTAATAACATAGTTCAGCTATTGACAGCAGAACTCCTTACCCTACATTTTCCTAGAGCCCATTTTCCTGTAACTGTACACTGTCTGTTGCTCAAACGCTGTACTTGTGTGTGTACTTTCATGTCACCTCCAAGATGCTGCCATCAGTAGGACTGGGACAAAAGCCATGGCATCTGAGTCCTGCCCTGGGGTACAGCAGGTACAGGGGTACAGCAGGCACAGGGGTACAGCAGGTACAGGGGTACAGCAGGTACAGGGGTACAGCAGGTACAGGGGTACAGCAGGTACAGGGGTACAGCAGGTACAGGCAGAGTCATCCAGACACTTAGTGCCGAAGACAAGCTTTTCCTCCATGTGTATACTCGGGTTAGTTCTGTTGCATCTTCAATGGGACAATGGTGATCACCAAGAAAGTGTAAGATAAGAGGCAGTAGTCGCTGAGGCTGGGGAGCTCAGCAGTGAAGTGTAGTTGCTGCTCTTGAAGAGAGCCTGCATTCAGTGTGAGCACCTGCATCCGGTGCCTCCATCTCCATTCCAGATCTACTGCACTCTTCTGGTCTCCTCAAATACCTCCATGTACCTGATATATGTACAGATATTCAGGCATACAAACCTACACATAAATAAAAATGAATATGAATCTTAAAAACAACAACAAAAGAAACAGTAGTTGTGGCAGAAGAGAATAGTCACTGTAAGAGAGAGTCCATGATTGGAGTCTTACCTAGAAGAGACTATATGTCCTCCATGGGTTTTACAGAACATGTAAAGTATAATTTAAAAATTAGAAATGCCAAAGCTGGCGGCCCCAGGTGCCTGACAGCAACATTTAATTCTCCATGCCTGTATGTAAATACTGCCCAAACTTACTAAAATATTTTCCCTAAATTGTGTGTGTATGCGTGTGTGTGTGTGTGTGTGTGTATGTCTTGTGTAGATATGAAGTGATGCAGTGTGCCCCGTAAGGCTCATGTGTTCAGAGGTAGGGCTTTGGGGAAATGGCTTGATCTTCATAACTTCAACTTCTTGAATGGATTAATCCATTGGAAGATTCGTAATTTGATGCTATTGTTGAGAGGTGGTAGCACTTAGTAGACTGGGCCTGATTGAAGGAAATAGGTCACTGGGGCATGTCCCTAGAAGAGCTGGCCTTGTCCTGACCCCCGCTCTGCTTCTCTGCTGCCATCTCATCTCACTGTGCCCTCCCTGCCATGATGCGTTCTTTGTCTCACAGGTCAGGCCAGCCACCCAGCTGTGTATTACTCTCTGAATCCAGGGTTAAACCAACACTCCTCCTGTAAACTCTTGCAGGTAGTGCTTCTTGTTATTCTCTCACTTGAGGAACTGAGGCAGGAGGACTGCTGTGAGTATGAGGTCAGCCTGAGCTACAACATGGTTTCCACTCCAGTTTGTGGGACAGTGTGAGATTCTGTCCTAAAAACAAGCAAACAAACCAACCAACCACATTTTTGAGAACAGTGAAAAGCTGACTAGCACAGTGTGTCTTTGTCTGCAAGTGTATGTGGACGTAGGGGTAGGTTTGAGGATGAGAGAGAACAGTTTCGGGAATCTGTGGTAAAAGTGGCAAATGATGAGGAAAAGTTAGCTGAAAAGTTCTTGAAGCCTCCACTATATTTGCTATGTCTGACAGTTGCTACCTACCACCTCCCAATAATGCTGTCATGTTATGTATCTACCAGTGGATTAATTCATTTATGGAGTTAAAGCCTTCAATGATAGTTATTTCTCCAAAGGCCCATCTCACTTACCAAAAATTCAACACACAAGTTTTGCGGGAGATACTTTATATCCAAACTTAGATACACACACACACACACACACACACACACACACACACACGCACACACGTACACAACTTGGGGAGAGCATAAATATATTTATATGTATTTAAAGTTATTAAAGCTTAAATGTTTAAAAGGGAACAGTACCATGAATGCAGTCTACTAAACATTTTGGAGTTCCTAACCTAAATAATCCTTTTCCAGTAATTTTGAGAGCTCAGGTACTCACCAATAGTCTATAGTCTATTAGACTACCAATCCTCCAAAACCAAGCTGCATGGTCACTTCTTGCTAGAGTTGTTGAACTCTCAGCTGGCATGCAGACATGCAAGGGCAGTGCAGCAAAGCATGTTCCCACCTCTAACCTTTACCTCGATACCTCCCAGGGTGGTACGTCTCTGAACTGCCCTCGATACCTCCCAGGGTGGTACATCTCTGAACTGCCCTCGATACCTCCCAGGGTGGTACGTCTCTGAACTGCCCTGGGCTGCAGCCATTGTGAGTCTGGTCGCTCTTCTTTCACCAGTGCCGGAAGTAATTATTTTTGTAAACGTCCATGTTAGTTTTAGGGCTTTTGTAGCTTCCGTGAGATTGTCACCATAGGCAGTCATGCCATCTGCACATGGGAACACTTGCTTTCTTCAGATGTGTCTTCCTTTTGCCTTCCCCTCTTCCTCGGCTTACTACGTGGGGTAGTGTAAACAAGGTTGGACAGCTTTGGCTCTCATCTTTCACCACTGACAATGTTAGCAGTTGATTATGAGTTAACAAAACAGAGCAGAACCAGAAAAGCTTTATTAGAGGCTGGAGAGATTGCTAAGGGGGAGAGCACTGGCTGCTGGGCCTGAGAACCAGACCCCACTCCTTGAACCCATATGACAGCTCACACTATCTGTGACTCTAATTCCAGGGGATCTCATGACCTCTCCTGGCTCCTGGAGGCACTGCATGAATGTAGTGTACAAACAGATTGCAGGGAGCACCACCGCGTATCTCTCTATCTCCACCACTTCATCACTGTATGCTTCTTATCTCTCTGTCTGCCTGCTTCTCCCTCCCACTCTGTCCCTCTGTCTCTCTTGTTTCTCTCCCTGGCTTGCCTATACACACACACACACACACCAAAAACAAAAACCAAAATCAACCCTTTAAAAATACCCTTATTAAATTGAAGTAGTTCTTATTTATTTCTTTTTAATTACAAACAGCTTTTGGATTTAATTTTCTTGGATGTCATCATAAATACATTCAATTCACTATCTGAAACTTCACTTTCATGTATGCGTGTGTGTGTGTGTGTGTGTGTGTGTGTGTGTGTGTGTGTGTGTGTGTGTGGTTACATGCTTATAAGGGTATACTTGTGTCCAGGTGCACATTCATACTTTTAAAAGTATGCAGTTCAGGTTTTTTTTTTAAAATATCAAAAAATGTACACTCATCCGGCTGTTTAGTTTTGTGATATTTTATTACTTCCAAAAAACCCATGTCCATTAGCACACATATTCATAAACCCTGGAAACCTACTTTCTGCCTGTATCTCTATGGTTTTTCTTTCTTTCTTTTTTTTTTTTAAGATTTATTTCTTATTTATTTATTACACTGTAGCTGTCTTCAGACGCACCAGAAGAGGGCATCAGATCTCATTATGAGTGGTTATGAGCTACCATGTGGTTGCTGGGATTTGAACTCATGACCTTCAGAAGAGCAGTCGGTGCTCTTACCCGCTGAGCCATCTCACCAGCCCTCTCTATTGTTTTTCTATCATGGATGTTTGGCTTTTCTGTTTGGCTTCTTGCACGAAACAGTGATTTTAGTGTTTAGCCAATAGGTATAATGTATCCATGCTAAATTATAAATCAGTCAATCAATCTCAGTCTCTCTCTCCCCTCTCCCAGCCTCCCCTACCCCTTGCCCCCTGAATGTCACTGTGTAATGTGTAGCACTGTCTTGGAACTTGATATGTAGACCAGGTTGGCTTTGAGCTCACAGAGATCCCTCCTGCCTCTGCTTCCCAAGTGCTGGGATCAAAGGTCATTCCCAGTCTTATGGCCTGGCTCATAAACAGAGGCCTTACCTCATCTGACTCGGAAGCAGTGCTTCTCAGTGATCTGTGTCATTCAGGTTCCTGATTTGAAATTGTACCAGCGTGTGGTCAGAGTTAGGCTGTGATGAGTGCTGCTCAGGGGTGACCAGTGTGTGAGTGCGCATGGTCCCCATCAGAAGGACAGCCAGTGTTAGGAGCAGCCTGCTCAGGGGTGACCACAGTGTGAGTGCGCATGGTCCCCATCAGAAGGACAGCCAGTGTTAGGAGCAGCCTGCTCAGGGGTGACTACAGTGTGAGTGCGCATGGTCCCCATCAGAAGGACAGCCAGCGTTAGGAGCAGCCTGCTCAGGGGTGACTACAGTGTGAGTGCGCATGGTCCCCATCAGAAGGACAGCCAGCGTTAGGAGCAGCCTGCAGGTAACCGAAGTGGGTAAGTACCCTTCCTGCGTGCCTTCTTTTGTCATTCTTCAGTTTTGCAGCCTGGTGCAAGCAAGCGAGTTCTTGGCAGTGCCTGCTTGCTGTTTGCTTGTCTGAGGAATGGAACACACCCCATGAAGATCTGCAGAATAGTGAGATGACATGCAGGACCCTTACTGCTATGCCTAGATGGAGCTGGTCATTGGCTGGCCACCTGGCGGGCTGGCTGGCTGACTTACTTCTAAAATAAAACAAATTCCATGTGAAAGTAAATTTGCACTTGTGATTTTAAAAAAACTATTTCAAATTATTGGACTATGCATTGAAATTTCCCCCAAAGCACTGTTTTTATTAATATGGGGTTTTAATGTCTTTAGTAATAGGAGGAGAGGAGAGGCTCCCTCTTCCTCCCAGGGGCCTCTGCGGTGTTGTAGGGAACATCGTGGACTCAGTACACTAATGACAATGTCTGCCTTTCTCTGCTAAAGCAGCAAGGCCTCAGTTGCTACTTCTGCAAGAATCCAGGATGGGGGACTTCATCTATTATTACTCCACCTTCTGTTTCTGATGCTTTGAAGTCATTTGACAGGATAGTAGACAGGCGTGTAATGCAGTGCCGAGTTTCTTCATTTTGTTTTTCAAAGAAGCTGGTGGACTCTGTTTATCTGTCCTTGCTGCATTGGCTTTAGGTACCCAGTGGTAACCTACAGGGTCATACTTGTACACTCTAAGACCTTGTTCTTTATACCAGGTACAGTTGTACAACGACCGAATGACCTCATTTCAGCACTCTTGGTATAGATGTGAGAAATAATGTTTGGGCCAGGGAATGGCACTATTAGGAGCTGTGGTCTTGTTGGAGAAAGTGTGTCACTGTATGGATAGATTTTGAGACCCTCCTCCTAGCTGCCTGGAAAACAGTATTCTCCTGTTTACCATTGGAACAAGATGTAGATAGAACTCTCAGCTCCTCCAGTGCCTCATCTGCCTGGATGCTGCCATGCTTCCTGCCATGATGATAATGGACTGAACCCCTGAACCTTTAAGCCAGCCTCAATTAATTGATGTCCTTTTTAAGAGTTGCCTTGGGCTGGGCAGTGGTGGCGCATGCCTTTAATCCCAGCACTTGGGAGGCAGAGGCAGGCCTGGTCTACAGAGTGAGTTCCGGGACAGCCAGGGCTACACAGAGAAACCCTATCTCGAAAAAACATAAAAAACAAAAAACAAACAAACAAAAAAAAGAGTTGCCTTGGTCATGGTGTCTGCTCACAGCACTGGAAACCCAGACTAAGACAACTAGTGATTCTTTAACACAGCCCGTCCACAGGGATTTCACAGTAGCTACTTGTATTTCCAATTAGCTACTTCATATTTGCCCTCGGCCTGGGATCTGCTGCCAGCTGCCATTGCAGTTAGCACACAGCCAGTGTTTGCCTTATCTCCACAGGTGAGTCATTGTGCTGGAATCAGTAGTTCGTTGGGTGCTTGCTTCTGTGGGACTATTACTGCACAGCCTCCTCTCTGACAGCCATGGATGTCAGGTGACCTCGGTTCATCACTCTACACGTGTCAGCTCTCTGGCAGTGGTAATGTAGCAGTCAGACTGGAATCACTAGACATGTTGGTGCACCTAATATTCCAAGCAGTCTGCTACATTTAACTTTTAAAACATTTATTTGTACATACACCTGCGGTGGCATTCAGATAAGAGGTCAGACGATAACTTTCTGGAGTCACTTCTCCCCTTCCACCATGTGAGTTCCAGGACTCGATCTCAAGTTGTCAGTGTTGGCAGCAGGTGCCTTCACCCCCTGAACCATCTCGCTGATCCTTTTGCTAATTTTTATTTTATTTTTTTTAACACCTATCTGTCCACCTACCTACCTACCTCCTACCTATCATTTTTCAAGGCAGGGTTTCACTATAGCCCTGCAGACCAGACTGGCCCCCAACTCACAGAGATCCACCTGCCTGCACCACCTAAGTGCATGGATCAAAGATTTGTGCCACCACCGCCCAGGACTTTGCTCATTTTTAAATTGTGCTATTTTAAGTCTTTGTGACTGAACCATATGACGTCTTTTTAGACTTCTGGATTATAAGAATCCTAGCATGTAAATAGTTTGTAGGACCTCCTCCCATTGTGTGGGTTGTCCTTTCTCCCTTATGTGTCAGTATATAAAATTTATAATTTTTGATGAAGTTGAACTCATGTTTCTTTTACTTTTGTTACTTGTGAATAGTGACACTAGTTTCAGTCAGAAATTGAAGCGCTAAATTCATACTAACTTGGATAAACTTGTTTTGAAAGGATTAATTATTTAACATTTGGACATTTTCAAACATATATATGGGCATGTGATTATATTTAACCATTAACCTCTCTTGCCCTCTCTGCTGGCCCTGTTGTCTCGTCTTCCTGTCCAGCCCGCTCCTACTCTCATGGCTTTTGTTCTTTGTTTTTTTTTTTTAAGGTGCAGGTACTGAAAATAATTTTCATAGACACATTTTTATAAAACTACTGGTGTTAAGGGTAATACCTTTATGGAACAGATAAGGCTCATCTCGGGTTATATGTCTTGACATACTTAAATTATATTCTGTGAAACCCATGGGCTTCATTCCTTTGTGAGTGTAATCCGACGGTGACTGAAATCAGCAATGAAGACATAGCGGAGTAGCCATGTAGTAGGGTTTGCTTTCTGTCTGGCGTGGGTGCCTCATCTCCACGCAATGCTTCCTGTTGCTAGGGTACCCAAAGGCTTTCAGTTTTGTCTGGCAAAAATATGTGCATTAAAAATATGTTGTTGTATAGATGTATTTTTTTCTTTTCCCATCTCTATATAATTAGCAGACCCCTTGAAGTACAAATTACAGTGTTTCCTTCCATGGTTTCCAAAAAGAAAATTATTTTCTGTGTACTTTTTTCCTTTTCTTTTTTTTAATCAAGCAGATGTGCTGTGCTTCCAGGAGAATTAGACTCTCAGAGTGAAAGAACGTTAATTAGGGACTAGTCAGTGTCCTTTATCCATAGCCATTTGACAGTCTTGAGTTGTGTTTGATTGACATGAGGCCCTGGACATAATTTGGTTAGAAAATTTACCTGCTGTTGTTTCCTAAGGAAAGCTAACATGTTAATGAGGAAATCTAGAAAGCATCATGTTGATGAAATCTCTGGAAATGCCATAGGCTGTAGCTAAAGGAAGGAACAAAAAATGTTAGAGCTAAAGCCACACACTCAGCTAGCTGATAATTATATAACTCTCATCGTCTGTTACACGAAAATACGTCGGCTATCATTTTGCTGCGAAGTGCAGCCTTCCTTACATTTTTTACTGTTGAAAATAACTTGCAGAATGTTACCTAATTAAACTTGTTGGAAGTCAGAACTCCCTGTGAGCCTGGAAACAAACCACCGATGAGCTCCATGAGCAAGTTAGGTAAGGTCTGGAATGTTGCCAGGTGCCGACAGGACAAAGCATTCATTTAGAGGCAAACCTTTATTAAGTGGCCAACCCTCCATTATCCACTCACACAGGTTTAAAGGTGGTGCTGGGTAAGTGGCTCAGGTGGATAATGGTCCCATTCTGTCCCAGCTTGTTTATTAGGCCGTGCATCTCACAGGCTTGGAGAGTTCAGTCTTAGGAAAGTGTTTCCAAACTCACAAATAGGTGGGCCATGTGCTACCAGGCTGGCAAATGTGCAGAGCTGTGCTGAGAAGCCCTCTCCATATAGCCTAGAAAAGACTGCCTCTCACCAGTGCAGTAGAGTACGCAGCAGGGACTGCCGGGGTCTTGTCCTGTGCGACCGTGCTTGCTTCTCCTATGAAGACGTATGGTAGTTAGGGAAAGGGAGTTTCTTAAGGAACTGAGAGTTGGTTTGCAAAATGAATAAGCTGTGACGACTCTTATTATACCGTGAGAGTAAAGACAGGCAGAGGCAGTCCCCTCCCTGGCCGTTGTGAAAAACTCAGGGCGAGAGTCTAGGCTTTTATTTTGGAGTGAGGTGGCAGTTGTCACAGTGCTTCTCCTGAAGAAGGTGTGGGAGGAGAGCCTGCTGATGCCTAAGCTATGTGAGAAGGGCATTTTTATCCGGTACCGGATCTCTGACAACATGACCACGGGGAAAGGTAGGCCCTTGTATTTTGGAAAATGTAATTATTACTGATATTGGTAAGTCGAGTAAACAGGACATTTTATAATCGTGTTGTTAGCTTACACCCATGGGCAGAAAGTAAAGAAATGTTGCCTTGAGTGTTTTTTACAGGGAGGCAGGGGGCGAGGATGAGGCCTGCAGATTAGAGCAGTAAAGTTGATGACCTTTACAGACAAGGAGGAAGGACACACAGAAGCAGAGGTGGCCAGAGGTCAGTCCTCAGTGGGTCTTTTGTGTACTTTTAGCTTTTCTGTGATCCTTTTTGTTCTTGGGATGTTGGTTATGGGGATAAATCTGTTTTTATTATCTAAAACATTTGTTAATATGCTTAAGCTGTCTTCAGAAAGAGTCCACTGGCTGGGAATGTCTGCATTTCTCCGGCTGCAGCTAGAAGGAAACCATAGTGGCAGCATGCTGTTACTGCCTTCCAGTCCCTGTGTGGGAGGGAAGGGGGATTCTGTAAAGTGACAAAAACCGAGGACTGAGACCACCTGGCGCTTGTTGCTCACACACTGTCCTGCTGTCTTGTCTTCCGTGGAGGACTTGCCCAGGCTTAGACAGTGCTGAGAGGACCGGGACGCTCCACAGAGAGTGGGTCTGTGTTGACCACTGAGTGTGGCTGATGCTCTAGGAGCAACCTGTTGACTGGCCTGCTGTCCTAGGGGTGACGTTCCCAGCACGCCTAATCTAGCGTCCCTGAAAGACATTTCCAGACCCTTCAGCTGAAGCAGAAACGACCCAAAGTGAAACCACTCATAGTGACCGGTGTTCATTTCTCTTCCACTCTGGGAACTGGGCTCCTCTCAAGTGCTCCGGCACTGTGCTAATATTGTAGGGATCCTGAGGGCACATGTGTCTGTTGTTGTGTGTGTGTGCTATTCTGTGTGTATGTGGTGGGTATGCACATGAAGCCAGAGGTTGACTTAGGAGAGCGGGTTCTCTTCTTTCATCAAATGGGTGCTAAGACTGAACTCACCAGGGTTGGCAGCAAGTGACTTTACCACCGGAGCTGTCTTGCTGGCATAAGATCTCCTTCAACTAAGCCTGCTTTAGCTGAAACCCAGCAGAAGTTTTATTTTGACCGAAAATAATCCTATTGGAAGATGCCGTATCTCTGTTCGTATTTTCCTGTTGATAATTTACTGGGTTAAATTGCCTCTTGTCAGGGTTACTGGCTGTTTAAGCTGTTTAGGAAATCAATACCTGGGCAGGAGTGTTAAATAATTCATGTTCCAAAGAGCCTTTCATTTGACGGTTCGGAAACATGTTAGTGATGATAATAGCATTTGCCTTAAGTAGCTGTATTTACGGGCTATTTTCTAAACATCAAGGCAAAGTAGTCCAGAAGTCAGTGGTTGGAGGCCTGGAAAGAGCCCTTGCTAAACCTGGATTTAGCACAGAGATCACACTTCCTCTGCTTGGAGGCTCCTCTCAAGCTCCCTGCCTCCTGTTCTGAGATGAAGCTTAAGTGCAAATGTGATAGCCAACGGGATTTGCGACCACTCCTGGGCAGGGGCCTGTCTGAATATGTGTCAGTCTGTGGCTGATAAAAGATAGGCTGACTGGGTGCACATGATAGCAGCAGCTGTCAGTCACTGTTTGCTGTTCTCAGAGCACATTCCTGCACTTCGTTTGTTCTTGTTGTTTTGTTATCCTCAGTAGGCAGCCCCCAAAGAGCAGGACTGAGGTGTCAGGTTTTCTGTAACTGGTCAGTGTCAGGACACAGGAAACCTCCACATTGCTGTCCGAGATCAGTTTTTCCTCTGTCTGGCATGCCCTCCTGCTTCCTATTCCACTGCTGTTGTTAGGGCTGGAGTTGTATTTGCTCCTCTGATTCTGAAACTTTACTATGTTCAGTAGCCACTGCAGGGAGTAACTCAAAAATGAAAGTATTGAAAAGGACATTAAAACAGGTATTGGAGCCAGCGTGGTGCCTTCTGCTTGAAATATTAGCACCCAGAGGAGGATAACAAGGTCAAGGCGGGGGCGCTCCATCACTGGAGGATGTTCTGATGCCATGCTTCTGTCAGATGTTTGCTAAGGAGATTTGGGGGATGGGTAGGACGCTGCCAATGGAAATTGTAATGTGGATACAATGAGTTTGGTTTGGCAGCACTTGTTATCATTGGAGGAGATGGCCAGGGCTCTGTGTGCCGTGCACAGAGGCTGGTTCCGATGTTGAATGCCATTATTGTGGAATGGAAACTTAAGCCACCAAGACTGTGGGAGTGAGGGAGACAGATACAGAGTGGCCGACTTGAATTTGATTAAATGCAGTGTATCATCCATCATAACCATTTTATAAAAAAAGGGGCATAGACACCAATGGGAAGTAAGAGAGACACCATTTCAGAAAGGAAGATGGGCCCGACACGTGTTTCACTATTTGTATCTGTGCGTGTGTGAGTGTATGTGCCCTTGGAGTCTAGAAGAGGATGTTGGGTCTATTGGAGCCGGAGTTGTAAATAGTTGTGAGCTATTTGATAGAAGTACTGGGAAATAAGCTCTGACCTTCTTAAGAGTAGCAAGTGCTCTTAACCCCTGAGCCATCTCCAGTCTTATTTCTCCTTATTTTTCTCAGTTTTCATACAGACTAGTGTAAATCATCTTTAAAAAAATATTCCCAGTCCTTCAGGTAGCTTCAGGTGTTGTGTTACTATTCCAGTTGACAGGTGAATCTGGGAGAGCAGGGGCTAGAAATGAAGTGGACTAAAGTCCTACAAAATAGTTTTATTGAGAGCATCTGACAATTTCTACTCTGAGGGTTAAGAAGAGGCACATCAGGAAAGCATATAATCACAAGGACAAGCCACATGAGGCAAAAACGTGGTTTCCCATAGAGGCATCTGAATAACAATAAGCTGGAATAAACTCACTCCTATCTACTACACATGAACTATATCTCAGGAACAGTTTTGTGTTTTGCAGCAACTGAAGTCACAGTCTTGTCATGTTTTCTTGGGATTTTCTCCCAGGCACTTAGAATTCTCACACAACTCCATTCTCGGACTGTGTTCTGACAGTGGTTGGCTATGTTGTCTCTGTATTATGTTAGCTATATAGAAAAGACTCGAGAGGTCAGTAAAGCACGTGCATATGTGGCTGTATATGCAAGGGGGTTTTGAGAGGAATAGTGAGGAAGAACTGCGCTGACTGGCGCCATCCCATAGCCTGGATGCCCAGACAGTGTTAGACAAAGCCCACTAGTATAAGCATTTGCTCTTCCCATTTCCTGGCTCCTTTGATGTGAGCCTTGCCCCATGGACTGACACTGGCAGGTAAGATACAGTTTTCCTCTGTATTTGCTGTTGTGTTTTGTTTTTGGTTTATGGCCACTGATAGAACAGTAACATGATAAACCTGACATTCCACCTCTGTGGTCTTCCTCTTCCAATCCAGAGGCCCATGGAAAAAGCACATGAGCCGTCTTATCCACAGTCTAGCTAAGTCCTGTTCTTCAGCATGGTGAAGGCCATCTGAAAATGAGCAAAGACAATGAAAACCTAGAGCAGGCTGGGGACACTGTGGCCATGCATCCTAACTGTGGTTCTGGACAAAGGGCCCTGTCTTAGGACTGAGGGCACCAGGCAGACTGTGCCAGTAGGCAATGAGGTGCATCAGCCCTGGTACTTAGTCTCGCGTCTGCTGTAGACGGTTGCTGTGGGGAAGCACCTGTGGGGTGTGTGAAAACTCTTACTTTCAGTAGCTCTGTGAATGCAATTCTTTGCCCAAAGTTTATACTAGCACAGTAAGAACTGGAAAGAAGTGAGGGGGTTGGAAGTGCGGGGTTTCTTTTTTCATGGATACGTGTCATTCTTTGCCTGTCTAAGGGCTACTGAGAACTGAGGTCATTGAAGGCCAGAGGGGACATCTGAAGGCTTACATGTACAAAGAGGAAATGCCTCACAGTGTAATCACTGCTAAGTACCATGAACATTTTGTTAGGAGGCCATTCCCAAATTTGGATCTGATATTTCCAGCTCGCTTGTCCTTGTGCCTGCCTAGTGGCTGTCATGAAGAATTAGGTCAGTATGGCCACACTGATAATTAGAGTGACATTCCTGAAGACTACAAGTTTAGATATGATGGCTGTGGGGTTTAGGCTCTGACAGAGACTGACATAGCACTCCGCTAGGGCAAATTCCAAAGGTAAAATAAGTACTGTGAAATAAAGGAGAGATGCACATTTAATCCATAAAAAGATATGTGGTGCTTCTTGTTAATATGTAGTTTCACAGATCATCTTAAGTGTTTTGTTTGTTTGTTTGTTTTTTGATTTTTTTTTTTTTTTTTTTTTTTTTTTTTTTTGCGTGGGGGTTGGTGGTTTAGAGACAAGGTTTCTCTGTGTAGCCCCTGGCTGTCCTGGAACTCACTCTGTAGACCAGGCTGGCCTCGAACTCAGAAATCCGCCTGCCTCTGCCTCCCAAGTGCTGGGACTAAAGGCGTGCGCCACCACTGCCCAGTGATGTTTATGTTTTTATTTGTTTAAAGCTTTATATTAAACTTTCACTTTTTAGTCATCCATATATAACTCTGCTTTGTCCCTTAACTTAAACTTGCCTCTTTTTTATGAATTATTAAAACTATAAGTCACATGCTTCTTTAAAGATGCACTCCCAGGCTGAAGAAGCAATAGGTCAATGGGTCAAGGGCTCTCTGCACACGTGTGAGGAGCAGAATCTGGATCCCTAGAACCCACCCAGCATCAGACACAGCAGCCTGGAGGTCTTTGGAAGGAAGGGGTAGAAAGGGAAAACTTGTTCTGGTTACTGCTCTATTTCTGTGATTAAAAACAAACAAACAAACAAACAGTACCTTGACCAAAGCCATTTATGAAAGAAAGCATTTAATTTGGCTTATGGTATCACAGGGTCAGAGCCCACTGTGTTAGAACAAAGGAACAACAGAACTTACAACTTGATTGGTCTATAACTCTGAGGGGGGAGGAGGGAGTGGGGAGGGATGAGTCTTTTGAAACCTCAAAGCCCATTCCAGTGACTCACCTCCTTCAGTCATCACAAACAGTTCCACCAACTGGACCAGGTATTCTAATATATGAGTCTACAAGGGCAATCTCATTCAAACTAACACAGAATTTGTAATAGTCACATATTATTTGTAAGTCCAGTTTTGGGGACGTGGTTAGTTGCAGGTAAGGTCATCAGGGTAGAGTCCCGTATCTGAATCCTGCTAGTGCAGTACTGGCAAGCACTCATGAAGCACATGATTCTATACTACTTTGCTCCGGGATCCCCTGTGTGCAGTCAGTGTGACTTGTTCACACCTTATGCCCAGTACCTATCAAAGTGCCTGAAAATGTTTAGATCAACACACAAAGGAAGAAGGTAGCTTTCCACATCAGGTAACAGCAGGTTCCCCATTCCTTGGGTGAGTTGCCCTGGCTGGGTTGGCTGGGTTGGCTGGGTTGGTTGGCTGCCCTGGCTGGTGCCCTGGCTGGGTTGGCTGGGTTGGTTGGCTGCCCTGGCTGGTGCCCTGGCTGGGTTGGCTGGGTTGGTTGGCTGGGTTGGTTGGTTTGATTTGTTTTTAGTAACTCAGTGCTTTCTTTACCCCTTACCCTGGAGCTCAGAAGGAGAGTCCTTCTGGTCCCAGTGGCTTCTGTCTCCATCCCACCACTCTTTCCCTTACATCTCTTGCCTTTTCTCATTGCCTTCAAGAGGGGCATTACCAGCTAAAAAAGTGTGAGCCCTTTAAGAGTGGAGCATTCTTTTGTTCTGGGCAAAGGGTCTGAGGTGAAGTTCCTGCGTGACATAAAGCTGGCTTCTGCAGGAAGGATAGGAGGAACTTTGGCTTGGTTTAAGGCAAATCTCAGTGTTAGCCTAACCCCAGTTGCACTGGAATTACAGCCATGCACTGTCTCTAACCCTGGCTTTAGAGGGGAGCTTGGGGTGCTTTGTAAATTGAGGATAAACTTTCTTACACACTGTCCTCTGTCATAACTGGACAATGAAGCTATTTGGAGCATTGGCTTAAAGGCTGGAGGATGCTGTGAATAGCCAAGTGCATCAATCAGTACACCTATGTCTGGCTAGGATGAGGAGGATGTGGGGTGTGGACAGTCCCTTGGTCTATTTAGGCCAGTCAATAAACCTGTGATCTTTGTGTGAGGATAGGCGTCACATAAGCTGTTCCAGTAAATTTGTAACTGTAATTTACAAAACTCTTACAGAATGTCTTTGCTGGATGTAGGACGATTATATATCCCCCTCTAGCACATGTGCTTGGAGTCTCCCACCACTTGGCACAGCTGGGGCTTCCCTTTGCTTACTTCCCGGTTTTAGCCTGCAGTTGGTGTGGCCTCTATATGTGTCATGCATCAGGGTGTCTGAACAATTCTGTAAACAGATTGCAGCAACTTTGGGTTTGCAGAAACCCAGTTTGGATTGTTCTGGTAGCTGGATGCAATCAAAAGAATTTTAGAAAGCTGGCTTTTATGCAGTGTTGAAACAAGTTATTCTTAGTCTGTTACTGTTTGCTTTGTAATTATGTCAATGATTGTAGCAGTGTGAACCCTAGCTCACTGTTGAGTAGGCTGCAAGCTGAGGCTAGGTGCTGGTGCACTTGCTTTCAGCACATGTATTCTGTGGTTCTCTGACCACAGACAGCCGTCGGTGAATACACAGCATTTCAAATAGACTGGGAATTATTCAGACTTGAATGAACATTGTTGTAAAGAAACTGACTCATTAATTGTTGAGTGGGTAAAACAACCCCAAACTCATCCATACTTACCCACAGCTATTTATTAGAAAAACTTTTAGATTCTTAAATAGTAACTTAGATTTTAGCAGGGTTTGAAGAACATACCTCCAATCCCAGCAACTGGGGTTGGGGGAGTGGAAGAAGCAAGGTGCTTCGGATTTAGAAGTCATTCTCGACCATGTGCTGAGTTCAAGACTTTCCTGGGTTATATCTCACAGAACAAAACTCAGAGTAGACAAGATGGTTCACTGGGTAAAGGCCTTTGTCACACAAGCCTTGCTACTTAGTTCTGCCCATGGAATCCACATAAACCCACTCAATAAAGTTGCTCTTTGACCTCCACACAGGTTGTGTGATTTTGTGTGAGTGTGTGTGTGTGTGGTTTATACATACACACTTTTAAAAAAAGAACAATTTTTTTTTCTTTTACTGCTTTGGCTAATTCTTTTAAGTATCTTTGTTGTATCCCATGCGTCTTTTGAGCTGTGGGTCAGTGAAGGCTTATATAATTTCATGTTCCCCTGGGAAGGGCTTGAAAATAGCTGAAAGTTGATATTCAGGGAGTGCAGGAGCTGGTGTGGGCAGGTTTACTCTCCCTTTCTCTAGTCCCTGTGCAGGTGACTAAACAGGGCTGCCAGGTACGTGAGGACTGTTTTCTGTTCCTGATGACTTGGTATCTGGAGAGCTCACACAGTGCTGCCTTATTTCTTCCACACTCTTGTTCTGGCTGAACTGGTTCCAATTGTATGGCTAATAGAGGAGCAAGAGAATACTTTATCATTGACCTTGAACTTTGATCCAAGTTGAAAAGACAGCTCAGTCTGTGAAAGAGCTGCCTGCCAAGCCTGATGAGTTTGATCCTTGCTAGCCATGGTCAAAGAAGCGAACCAACACCCTCAAGTTGTCCTCTAACACACACACACACACACACACACACACACACACACACACACACGCACTCAAGTTAGGGGACAACTTTGTTAAACTGGTTCCATCTTTCCACCTTTGTATGGGTTTCTGGGATCAAACTGAAGTCTTGCTCAGCGACTACCTTTACCTGCTATGATGTCTCGCTCACCCTTTCTCATTATTTCTGCCATGTGAAATTTGTGTGCCCTGATGCCTCCATTCTGCCTGGTTCCTGGTTAAGGTTCTATTCTCAGGTACTTGCGCTCTGCTGGTGTCTCTCCTTCCACTGGTTTGGTTTAAGTTCATGGATGACTGTGTACTTGGGCCTTATCCAGGATTCCAGAATTCTTTCTGTGGTGTTTTAAGCTCATCTTCTCCCAGTAGGTCTCAGAGGCTCACTGGTTTGCCAGGCTCTCCCCCAATCAGGCAGACCTATAGTTTTTACCTCAAGTGTATCTTGAATGGTCTTGCCAGGAGTAGATTGATAGAGGCTTAGGAAAGGATTCCACTGCCACTGTATGGGAACTTCTCAAGCCTTTTAGAACGCCTGTCCTAGGGCTATGAGAGAAGAGATGAGGCTCAGGTAAGTGAAGAATTGAAGGTGGCTAGGACCTGAAGGCTTCAGTTAGCTTCCTCCAGATTCCTCCTCCTAGACGATCAGACAGCAGGAATACGTGTGGAAGTGTTCCCACTGGTGGCTGAAGATAGAATGGATTCTTTGTTTGGGTCCAGGCAAGGTATGTTTCTGCAAGAAGATTTCCTGTGGGTAGCGTACACTGTGTGAAAAACCTCAACCTAGTGTGATAGCAAAGCTTGCACAGTTAGAAATACTTATGTCCACGTTTGCTGTGGCTAAGGCTCTAGAAGTAGTTCTCAACTAACTGATGTCTGCTTAGCCAAAACTCTGAAGAAGCTGGCCATTCAGATGCTAGCAGCTGCCAGGCATAGTGGTGCACACCTTTAATCCTACCATTTGAGAGGCAGGCAGAGCTCTGTGAATTTGAGGCCAGCGTGGTCTATATAGTGAGTTCCAGGACAGCCTGATCCTATCTTCAAAACCAAGCAGGTGCTAACAGAGAGCAGTGTGCATTGTAATTTAGTTAAGCAATACTGAAATTTGTCAAGAACCCAGGACTCTGCATCTCTGTATCCTGTATCTGGACCTCTGCGGAGCCCCTCACAGGCTTAGTTATGCAAACAACCTATTTGCCTTTTAAGGAGTGATGCTTTCTGCAGATGAGACTTTTCCAGTTTACTGAAACTAGGCACCTTTTTGATGGTCCAGCCTCCCTCCCTCCTCCTCCTCTAGGAAAAGATTAATATCTTACTCATTTAGAAATTCATACAGTATACTTTGATCATATTTATCTCCAGCTTCCCTTTAGCTCCGTTCAGATGCATCACCGTCCTTCCCCTCCAACCTGAGGTCCTCTCTTTTTCTTTACATTTAGTAACCTATCAGCTCCTCCCCTCCAACCTGAGGTCCTCTGTTTTTCGTTACATTTAGTAACCTATCAGCTCCTCCCCTCCAACCTGAGGTCCTCTGTTTTTCTTTACATTTAGTAACCTATCAGCTCCTCCCCTCCAACCTGAGCTCCTCTGTTTTTCTTTACATTTAGTAACCTATCAGCTCCCATTTGTGCTGCCTATATATTTCCAGGTGATGGACCATACACTGGACCATGGTCAATGAACTAGGAGCCACTCGTGAGGAGAAACGATTCTCCCTCCCCTCGAGGCTGTCACCTGTCCATAGGTCTTCAGTTAGGAATGAGCTCCAAGCTGGAATATTAACTAGCTTGATCCTGTGTAGGTCCTGTGCAGTAGTCCTGTTACATCCAGTAGCCTCTGTTTTGCTGTGGTCTATCCCAGGTTCTGGCGCTTAGACTCTTTCTGGCCCCTTCCATGATGGTCCCTCAGTATGGGGGGGAGGGTGTCATGATATAGATACCCCATTTGTGGCTGGGCGCTCACCAGTCACTTACTATGCTCTGTACTTTGATCTGTTGTCTGTTCTGGCATTAACCACTACCCACTACAGAAAGATATTTGTTGGGTGAGGTCTAAGAGCTGCACTGATCTCAATAGATAGATATGAATTAAGAAAGCAGTTGAATACTATGTCCACTTAACAAAATAATAGTTGTACAATCACCCCTGAGGCCCGTGAGCTAGCTCCTCAGCCATGGCGTCCTGGCTAGATGCGTAGTTGTAGGCATGCATGCATTTCCTCCTGTGGAGCAGACCTGATATCCAATCAGAAAGCAGTTGGTTACCCCTAATGTTTACGCCAATTGCACCCACAGACATATCTTGCCATGCTGGTCATTGTTGCAGTTCACTGGGTCCATAGCTCAGTAAGACTGTTGATGACCCCTTAAGAGCCCCCGGCAGCCTTCACAGGACTTCCTAATACTAGCCAATAGGGAGGAAGGTTTCTGGTGCGTAGTAACGTGTTAACTCCACACCCTGTGACTACTGTGTGTATTGCTTTCAGCAGTAAGGTTTTACCATCAAGTTCTGGTGGGCAGTCAACAGTAAAGGTGTAGGTGTGTGTGTGTGTGTGTGTGTGTGTGTGTACGTGTGTGTGTGTGTGCGCGTGTATGTAAGTGTGTGTGTTCATGTGTGTGTCCGTGTGTGTGCATGTGTGTGTGCGCGTGTGAGTGTGTGTGCGTGCGTGTGAGTGCGTGTGTGTGTGTGGGTGTGTGTGCATGCGTGAGTGTGTGCATGCGTGCATGTATGTGTGTGCGTGGGTGTGTGTATGTGTGCGTGTGAGTGTGTGTCCATGTGTGTGCACATGCGTGTGAGTGTGTCCGTGTGCGTGCACATGCGTGTGAGTGTGTGAGTGCGCGCGCGTGTGTCCATGCACATAGGCCAATGCTGTGGAACATGTGGCGGCTAAGGACAGTGTGGTAGTCAGTTGCATATGTGTCCCAGGGATTGACTCAGGTTGTTGGCAGCATTTGACAGCAAGTGCCTTTACCTGCTGCCGCGCCACCTTGCCAACCCTCCTTCACATTTTTAAGACACGATCTCTCACTGGCCTAGGGCTGGCTGGCTAGACGAGGCTTTCTCTCTCTGCCTTCCTAGCACTGGGATGAAAGCACATGCCACCACACGTGGGCTCCTTTACTTCTAGTGGGTTCTGGGGATGGACCTCATTTTCCAAGCATGTTACTGTTTGAGCCTTTTTCCCAGCTTCAACTTCCTTTAATTTGATTTTAAGTTTTGAAAAGTCTGAGAAACTTAGGCTAAATTTATTTAAAACCATTTAGTTCAGTTTTCCAATCATATGGACTGTTATTTTTTATCCCTAAACACCTTCTCAGATCAAGTTCTCTGATTTAAAACATTGTGTCCAGCTGTGGATCTGGAAAATGAGTACACCATTTTCCTGTGTTCTGATGAATTTCCAGCTGAGATGGGAAGGACCAGTTAGTGGCTCAGTGGCTCAGGGGCAAGGCCTGACTTTGAAGTTTGGGGTCCTTGTTCTGAGTGCCTGCTGCTGTGCTTTTACATTTCTCAGGTGTCCTTTGACCTCTATGCTGTCCCAAATTCCAAGTAGTTTGAGTTTAGCAGTTTCTCTGTGTTCTCATTGTGCCACCTAATGTCACTTCCCTCAGCCCCTGCGTCTCCGGCTTGTCCCCCTGTCATTAGCCCTCTGCCCTGCTGAGGAAGCCAGATAAGGGAGCTGCTAGATTTGTCCAGACGTGGGTGGGACACCAAGGAGGGACAGGTGCTCAGTTAAAGCCTACGCAGGGTCCGGACGCTCCTTCTCCCAGCCCTTACCCAGGAGGCATTTCCTCAGGTAATGCCTGTGACGGGTATGCCTTCCCAGGGCTAGTGAGCTTTTAACGGTATACCCTTTGTAGACTAATACTACAGCTTCTGTTTTCTTCACACTTTATATGTCTTGTCTTCTCCAAACTTTTAGTTCTTGTGTGTGTGTGTGTGTGTGTGTGTGTGTGTGTAGCGACAATCTAATATAGCAATAGGTAGCCTAATTATGGTTTCTGTAAACCAAATTACTTACTCAGGACATAGGAGAAGATATGAATATTGTGTGTTTTGTTTTTAAGTTTCTTTAATGTGTACGGTGTTTGTCTTTACGTACATGTGTATACCATGTGTGTGCCTAGCGCCCAAGGAAGTGAGAAGAGGGAATTGGATCCTGTAGAACTGAAGTTAGAGGCTGGTGTGACCCACCATGTGCATGCTGGGAATCCAACCTAGGTCCTCTGGAAGAAGCCAGTGTTACTAGCCCTTATTTTTACTTTAAATAACCCTTCATCTGTGTAGAAAGAAAAAAATGAATCAGATCTGAAAGTATTAATTTTCATGTATTTACTGCCTTTATTTCTTTATGTAAATTCAGCATTCCAACCGCTCCACTTTTTTGGTCTGAAGATCTTCTGTAACATTTCCTGGACTGAGAGCTGCCGGGGGTAGCATTTTGTTTTTTATATCAACATATTTTGCCTCTCTTCTTGATTTTAATTTAAATTTATTTTATTCATGCATTTTTTATGTGTGTGTGTGTGTGTGCCCATGCCATGGCACATGTATATAAGTCTGAGAACAACATGGGGAGGTGCTCTCCTTCACAACATGAGTCACAGAGCAAGAAGTCACGTTGTTGAGCTTGGTGGCAAGTGCCCTCACCCACCAAGTCACCCTGCTGGTCCCTGCCTTGACTCCTAAAATGTATTTTACTGGTTTAAAAACACTACATTGTACATTTCTTTCACCATTTTCCAGCTGCAGTTCTGCTTTCTCTGACCAGGGCATTGTGTGCTCCACTCTCCTGTTGCCTGGCCTCACGGGGCCTGTGATAGATACACTTTGCTCTCTGAGTCTTTCACTGGTTTTAAGCAATGCACAGTGGTCCTGGTGTGTGTTGTGGTTAGCCTTAGTTGCCAGCTTGACACAGCTTTATTCATCTGAGAGGAGAGTCTCAACTGAGGGCATGTCTGTAGAGTACCCAGCCCACTGTGGGCAGCACCATCCCTAGGCCAGCCCACTGTGGGCAGCACCATCCCTAGGCCAGCCCACTGTGGGCAGCACCATCCCTAGGTAGGCAGTCCAGGCTTGTGTAAGAAAGCTAGCTAAGCGGGATCCTGAGCGAGCCTGAGTGGACCAGCAAACAGTGTTCCTTTCTGGTTTCTGCATAAGATTTCTGCGTTTTCCTACTTGACTTCCCTCAATGGTAGCTGGACTGTGGCCCACCGAGTGTAAGGTGAAATAGTTTGCTCCTTCAGTTGCTTTGCCCCAGAGGGGTTCATCACAGTAGCAGGGAACTAAACAGCAAGCGTCTTTTCTCTGCTCTCTCCTTATTTGTTTGTTTGTTTGTTTGTTTGTTTGCAGCTTCTTGAGTCTGTGGGCATATTTTCCTCATCAATTAAAGATCTGACTCTCACATTTTAAGTACTCTCTCACTATGTCAGGTGGTATCATATAAGGACTTTTGAATATATTTGTTAATGATTCATTTTTCATATTTTATGCTTTTACTATGCTTAATTCCCAAAGAATATTGTGTATGTTTTGAAACAATTAGTATTTAACATTAGATATAGGATGCTCAGTTATGGATAGTATTAAATAATGATATTTTTAGGGTATGCAAGGATATGAATATAAAAGTTGAACAAATTTTTTATGTATTATTTGATTCTTAAAATACTCAATATTAATGTTTGTATAAAATGCATTTAAATAATAAAAGTTTTAAAAAGTTGCAAAAAAACATCTGACTCGTTCCTGATGTTTTCTAGCCCCTACTGTACCCTGCTGGGAGTCCAGCTCTATGTGTTCTGTCTCGCGATGTGGGCTCGCTCTCCTCCTCCACCCTTCTTTTTTTCTTTTGCTGTTCTGTGTTTAAGTTCTCCAACCTACTGGGATCAGATGCCCTGGAACTGTAGTTACCGACTGCTGTGAGCAGCAAGCTGTGGGTGCTGCACAGCCTTGTCACCCCAGTCCCTGCCGCCTTTGTCTGTCGTTGCACTGTGTAGATGACAGCTGGCTGCTCCCAGTATATTCCAAAAACAGTGACTGTGGAAATCACTGGTACCTGACTGATGTTAGATTTCCTTTTATTTTTGTTTACTCCAAGGTGATTTTAGCATCCTAAATGACTCACACTTGCTCCATAAGTCCCTGGAATTTGATACATAAGCTTTAATTTTGCATCTTTAACATGTTTGCAGGTAGAGCTGGAGAGATGGCTCAGCGGGAAAATGCTTGCTGCCTGAGCCTAACACCCTGAGCTCATCGCCAGTCCACAGGGGGACAGAGAGCCTTTCTAAAGTTTTCCTCTGACCACATCTGCCCCATGACACATGAACGGCCACACACAAAATAATAACAATCAAATAAATTTAAACTGTTGATAAGTAGGTTGAATTTTAAAAACCATAGATAATTTTTTATTTCTTTTCTTTTTCTTTTTTTTTTCTAGACAGAGTTTCCCTGTGTAGCACAGGCTGTTCTGGAACTCACTCTGTAGACTAGGCTGGCCTCGAACTCAGAAATCCGCCTGCTTCTGCCTCCCAAGTGCTGGGATTAAAGGTGTGCACCACCACCGCCTGGCTATTTTTTATTTCTTTTAAATTTTGAATGCAACAGAGGAGATAATGAGTCTTGATGGTTTGAAGGTTTAAACATGCATAATGTAATAAAAAATAAATAAATAAATTGAGCTTCATTAAAGGGAGTGAAGCCTAGAAAACGTACTCTCTGCCAGTCTGTCTAGTGGGCATGTGTGTAATGTGTGGGCATGTGTGTGTGATGTGTGGGCATGTGTGTGATGTGTGGGCATGTGTGTGATGTGTGTAAGTGATAATCCAGTTCAGTGTCAGCAGAGGTGTACAGCAAGATAGGCACTTGAATTTCTAGGAAAGTAGACATTTATATGGCTTTTCAGAAGATAAATTTAGTGCATTAGTAAGCATTTTCATGCTGATTGACCCAGTAATGTTGCTCATTGGCATTTCTTAATTTAAAATTGGCAAATTGGTTATTTGAGGGTGTTTGTTGCAGTCCTTATTTTTTTTATTCTTTGCATTTGTTTGTTTGTTTGTTTACTTATTAATTTTGTGTGTATGTATGCTTACATGCTCATAAGTAGGGGAGCCAGGGTGCCTCTGTGAAGGTCAGGACAATTTGTGGGGGTTAGTTCTCTCCATTTGTGACATGGGTTCTGGGGATCCATCTCAGGTCATTAGGCTTGGAGGCGAGCGGCTCTACTCACCAAGCCATCTGGTCAGTTTACAACCCTGTTTCTGATAGTGAGCCTGACAGTGGGTGTCTCGGTGGGCATTTCCACTCACAGAGTACCTTACAACCATTATAAGTAGTAGCTTTATGAAAAAAATACTTCACCACAGAGGAAAAGTTGAACTATTTCAAGAAGCTGTATTGTTCAGCTAGTTTTTCAAAATTCGTTGCACCGTGTTCAGTGGGACACACTGGTAGTCCTAGCTCTCAGGATCATGAGTTTGAGGCCAGCTGGGGCTACAGAACAAGGCCCTGTTTGGGGAGGAAACTGAAAAAATATGGGGCTAGGAAGATTCAGTGAGTAAAAGCCCTCATGGTCCGAGTGTGATGACTTGATTTCAGAGTCTCAGAACCCACATAAAATCTGTCCTGACAGCATGGGCCTCCACTTCTGTGTGGAGGTGGGGGCCAGAGACAGGAAAGGTCCCAGAATTCATGGGCCAGCCATTGGAAAAACACAGAGAGCACCCTTATCAAACAAGGTGGAAGGTGTCACAGACTATCCTCATGTGACACTATCCTCATGTGTACCCTGTGTGCCTACATATTCATATTTTACACGCACACGCGCACACACACACACACACACACACACACATACGCACACGTGTGCTAGAAAATGTGCACAGAGAAAGGGTCAGATGTTTCCCACATGGCAGTGGGAGAGCATTCTGACTCTCGAAGGTAAACAACAGTCTTGGTAGTTTCATTCTAAGCTTTGCCAGGACCTCACTTCCAGATGTAAACCAGTATTTTCAAGACCGATGATTGTTCTGTGTATAGGTAAAAATATACCATTTTCGAACAGTGGTTTCTGTGCTTCCTTTTCAGAAAAAAATTTTGATGATGAAGATTCTGTGGATGGCAACAGGCCTTCTTCTGCCAGCTCCTCGTCATCCAAGGCTCCATCAAGTTCCCGGAGGAATGTTAGCCTGGGGACCACCCGTAGGCTCATGTCATCCAGTCTTGGATCTAAGTCTTCAGGTAAGAGCACATCCTGTATGGTGTTCTGGGGTTCTCATCAAGACTACTTGCCTACTGTGTCCCTGTGTGTGCACATTCTTGCTTTTGCAGTCTTTGATTGTCCTGCTACTGCTCTGTTGATGCTGATGAACTGGCAATCCTGGCTTAAGATGCCAGGTGCTCACCACATACTAGGGAGGCCAGCCAGTCAGAGTACAGACAGCACAGAGGACAACACAACCTCGAGGTGAAGATCAAACCCTATTTAGGGATCTGGATCCAGCCTTGCCTTGACCAAATCTGTTAAGTTCAAGGAAATATAGACAGTTTGGAGCAGAGACTGAAGGAAAGGCCAGCCAGTGACTGTCCCACCTGGAGATCCATCCCATAAACAGTCACCAAACCCAGACACTATTGTGAATACCAACAAGTGCTTGCTGACAGGAGCCTGATATAGCTGTCTCCTGAAAGGCTCTGCCAGTGCCTGATAATTACAGAAGTGGATGCTCACTGCTATCCATTGGACTGAGCATAGGCTCCCCAGTGAAGGAGCTAGAGAAAGGACCCAAGAAGCTGAAGGGTTTGCAGCCCCGTAGGAGGAATAACAATATGAACCAGCCAGTACCCCCCTGAGCTCCCAGGGACTAAACCACTAACCAAAGAGTACACATGGTGGGATGGGACCCATGGCTTCAGCAGCATATGTAGCAGAGGATGGCCTTGTGGAACATCAGTGGGAGGAGAGGCCCTTGGTCTTGAGAAGGCTCGATGCCCCAGTGTAGGGGAATGACAGGACAGGGAATTGGGAGTGGGTGGGTTGGTGAACAGGGGGAAGGGAAGTGAGGTAGGGGGGTTTTTGGAGGGGAAATGAGGAAAGGGGATAAAATTTGAAATGTAAGTAAAGAAAATATCTAATAAAAAAATAAAATTAAAAAAAAAAAATCTGTTAAGACCAGAGCCAGATTGAAATCTTTGTTCATACAGGTAGCAGTGTGAGTATTGGGTAAATAAACACAAGGAGACCAAGTGAGATGGCTCGGCAGGTAATGGCCCATAATGCAGAAACCTGGTGATAACAACCAGTCCTTAGAAACCTTCTCCCTGTCACTCCTCATCTTAGACAGACTGACCAGCTCTTTATGCCTCTGACCACGCAGCTCGCTGTCACATTTGAAGTTTGCACTCCAGTTTCTTAACCTTTACCTCTAACACATCATGGAGCCCCTTGCTTTAAAACCACGCTCACTGATGATGTTGTGTCTTGGGATAGAATCCCACAGGGGTGACAGTGCCACCCCTTGGTGGCCGCTTCTGGGTGACGGAAGGCCTTAGGAGTGTTGCTCCCTGGTGGTCTGTTCTGGAATCACAGTATCTTGCCTGGATTCACAAGGAGCCACTGCCCTCTCCAGCCCCACTGGCCAGTCTGCAGGTCCTTTTGGCCACAGGAAGGGCAATCTTCCTGTGCTCATGTTTGTCACTCTTCTGAATATTTTCGAGTGCTGTTAATTTTTTGTTGTTGAGTTTGTTTATTTAACACAAGCTTCACTATTTTTAAAGGTTTATTTATTTTTATTTTATGTAAATGAATGTTTGTGTGTGTGTGTGTGTGTGTGTGTGTGTGTGGTTCCTGCAGCACAAATCCCTGGAGCTATAGATGACTATAAGCCAGTCTAGGTTCTCTGCAAGAACAGCAAGTTTTTTTAACCTCTGAACCATTTCTTTAGCTTTTCAAGGAGAGTATTTTCACCTCCATTGCAGCGTGTATCAAGACCGTGTGTGTGTGTGTGTGTGTGTGTGTGTGTCTCATGAGCACATGTACACATGCATACCCTGGCATGCCTAATGAAGTCAGAGGACAACTTGGGGAGTCATTTCTTTGCTTCCATGGCGTGCATCTCAGGGAACAAATTCAGGTGGTCGGCTGAGGTATCTCACCTGCCCCACTGATATCCCTTTAATGTATTTCTCCAGTCTCAATCTTCCCTTGAGTGATAGCATAAACAGGGAGGGTAATTCAGTTCCTGCACCATCCCATGACTGCTTTGCTGCCCATCCCTCACCCACAGCCTTTCTAGGAGTCTCCACTGGGCCAGTCTTGCCTTCAGTCCTGCCCTGATCCTTTCTTCTTTAACACCATAGTCCTGCTTGCTGTAGTCGCATTTCAGATGCCGTGGTCTCCGAGGCCCTTGCTCTTTGTTCACAGTGCTCTTATCTAATGCCAAAGCAGAAGGACGGTTCATTGTGCACTACAGCCCGTGATTGACAGCCATGTGGCTTTGCTGCTCTCGAGTGATCACATTTCCTGCTACCTGGGCTGTCTTTAAACCTATTTTTTGTTATTTTTTCTGTAACAGATCCAGCAAGACCCTAATGCAAAGTTAGGTGTCCAATAAGAAAGTAGGTATGCTAATCTCTATAAATCATTCCTGGGGCTTCAAGGATGAACACAGACCCCGGTGTAAAAACTATTTTTATGGAGCACAATAAGATGAGGTCATGTTGGGTTTTGGACTAGTCAACAGGTGTGATTCTCCCTGAGGCAGCACAGAATGGTTAGACAGTCTCAGGGTGATCAAAATCCTCTGCTACCCGTCTTTTGCCAACCCTTCTAGAAGTCTCCACTATGCCATTTTGCCTTCAGGCCTGCCTTCATTTCAAGTGTGCAGGGCATCTTAGCACCGCCTTTGGGAGAAACTTGGACTGATCACTAAAAAACGTTGAGGGGCTAGAGGGATGGCTCAGCAGTGACAGTGTCAGCTGCTCTTGTAGAGGACGAGACTTAGGTTCTAGGACTGCTTGGAATCAGCTCAGAGGTTCCAGTACCCCTGGCCTCTGTGTGCACCCACACACAGTGCCTGCAGTTACACACAAGCACAAACTCATACATACAGAACAAATCTTATCTTAAATTCTAAGCATTCCAAAATATAATTTCAGTTTTGTATATTCCTAATTCTGTAGTACAGTGTTAATACTGTAGTACAGTATCTTTGTTTTAAAAACTATTTTTTTAACAGCTGCAAAAGAAGGTGCCGGTGCTGTGGATGAAGAGGATTTTATTAAGGCCTTTGATGACGTACCTGTAGTGCAGGTGAGTGTGGGTCTGTTCTGCTATTAAAGTCAGTGTAGTGGTTCCATAAATGGCTTAGTGGTTTATTTAGAGCCTTTACTGCTCTTCAAGAGGACTGAGTTTGATTCTTAACATTCATATTGAGATGCTCACAGCTGCCTGTAACCCCAGCTTCTGGGTGCCATCTTCCAGCATCTGCAGCTACCTACAAATGTGCCACACACACACACACAGAGCCACACGGGAGTCAAAATAGATTTCAAAAGTAATTGGGTTGTTTTTTTTTTTAAATCAAGATAGTGATAGTCTTTAGATTTTATTTTTCAAATATATCTATATGAGAGAGCTTTATGTTACAACAGTAAAATGCCTGTGGCAGCTAGCTTATAAAAGTGAAAAGATTCATTTAGCTCATAACTTTGGAGGCCCAAAATACAGAGTATATAGAGCAAGCTTGAGAGGCACGCCTTGTCTGTGTTACTTCACGGTGCTGGAAAGATGGCCCTGGAACAGCAGGCAACTCCTGTCAGACCAGCAGAGAGAGGCCAGGGTGGGTCAGCCCAGGCTTTCATAACAACCCTTCTAGAATTATCTCCCCACTGACCCACCACCTGTTAGTCGCACCACCCAGGCTCTTGACCTTTTCCCACAGTGGACCTTTGGGGACTCATGTCCAAACCCTGATGCCACTTCGCGTAGAGTCTTTACCTTCAGTATGGAAACCGAAAGTCTCAAGGCCATCCAAGCCTCAGGTACAGGTTAGAAAATGGGTGGCCTGTAAACTACAACAACAGAAGTCCTGGTCCCTTTCATGTCTCTGGAAGAGTACGAAAGATGTTACTGCAGAGTAAGTTTGTCGGGTTACAAAAAAGAGGCGGTGGTGATTGACTAGAACAGAAGATGAAGATGCATATTTAAGAACTGTTTTCTTAGAAATCTCCCTCACAGCCAAAGATGTACTGCAGACACGATGGAGGATGCGGCTTGCTGGCACACTCACAGGTCCATGCTTAGCTAGTTTCCTGATACAGTCCAGCAGCCTCTGCCCTGGCGGTACAGTGGGCTAGGCCTGGTACAGTGGGCTAGGCCCTTCTTTATCAATCAATAATTAAGACAATCCCACACCAACATTCCCACAGGCCGGTCTGACCTGGGCAGTCCCTCCCCTGAGCCTTCCTTCTCAGATGATTCCGGGATGAGTCAGTGATAGAGCCAGTGAGGAGACCTGATGACCTGATTCCCGAATCTCACGGTAGAGGGTGGAGTGATTGCCAGAAGTTGCCATGCACCGTGGCATGCTTGTCTCGACTCTTCACCATCATACACATTCAGTAATCATACGGTTTAAAAACCATGACTAACGTATCACTGACCTGCTGAGTTTTTGTTTTCCCCTCTTGTAGACAACACTCTCGATGATTTTTATTTTTAGTAAAGATGTTTAAAACAAGGTTGCTTCCGTGTGACAGCAAACAAAGGGGTTCCTGTTGATCGTGGGTATCAGGCCCACTAGGATGAGCATGCCCAGAGAACTCCTCATGTGAAGTGAATGTTTCTCTTCCTTGACTTCATGTATTTAAGAATAATTATCTTAATTCTGTACATTATCTTCTGTTAAGTATACATTAATTTTGCTTCTAGATTTACTCCAGCAGAGACCTTGAGGAATCCATAAACAAAATTAGAGAAATTCTATCAGATGACAAGCATGACTGGGAGCAGAGAGTAAACGCTGTAAGTGCTGCTTTCCTGTGGTTCCATTATGTTTATTTGCATATTCACTTATTTACATGCACACTCACTGACACAAATTACCATGTGTACATCTTACCTTCTTAGGAAATTGCCTCACTTTCTATTGTTGTTCACAGTGAGTTTTGGTTTTTGAGTTTGTTCCAAGATACTCTCACTACGTCCTAGTTTGCTTTCTGTTGCTGTGAAAAATGTCAGGACCAAAAGCAACTTGGAGGGGAAAGGGTTTATTTCTTTATATTGGCTCATGGGTTATAGTCCCTTACCAAAGGAAGCTGGGGCAGGACCTGGCAGTTGGAACCTGAAGGTAGGGTCTGAGGCAGAGGCTGTGAGGGAATACTCCTTATTGCCTTTCAATGGCTTTTAAATTTTTTTTATATAACTTGTTTTCTTATATAACCCAGGACCTCCTGCCCAGGGGTGGTACCACCTGAAGTGGATTGGGCCAGGCCCTCCCACATCAATCATCAGTTAAGAAACTGCTCCAGAGATATACCCGCAGGCCAGTCTGATGAAGGCAATTCAATTGAGGTTTTTCTTCCTAGGTGACTCTAGTTTGTGTGAAGTTGACAAACAGTAAATAGCACATGCTCTTTAGCCCGGGCTAGCCTTCACTTTGGGATCTCCTGCTTTAGCTTATGGAATGCTGGACTTGATGGTCAGGTGCTACCACACCCAGCCCTACTTCTATTTTGAAAACACAGCAACTTGTTGGTGTGTGATGGTGTATGCCTTTAATCCTAGCACTTGGGATGCAGAGACGGACAGGCAGTTCTCTGCAGCCATCCTGCTCTATGTAGAGTTCTAAGACAGCCAGGGAAATAAAGGGAGACCCTGTCTCAAAAAGCAAACAAACAGAACACAAAACCAAAAAACCTGAGCATTAAGGGCTAGCGAGATGGCTCAGCAGTTAAGAGCACAGATTCTGCTTAGATTCTGGTTCTGGGAGCCAATGCCCTCTGCTGCCTGCCATGGGCTCCTGTGTACTGTAGTGCACAGAGACACCTAAAGCGGCTCTTAGGAAAAGTCATATTTATAATGGAGGCTGCATCTTAAAATGGGGTCTTAGCTGGCTCTGATTTGTTCATTGTGTATTAGGTAATGATCAGCTGTCCAAATTGTCTTTGCAAAATGGTTTCTAGGGGCTTCCGCAGTTGGGAGCACTTGCTATTCTTACAAGGGACCCTAGAATAGTTCTCAGCAACCATATCAGGTGCCTCACGACCACCTGTCACTCCAGCTCCAGGGGATCTGACCCCCTCTTCTGGCCTCAGCAGGTACCTGCACAAATGTGGCATGCACACACACACACACACACACACACACACAGAGAGAGAGAGAGAGAGAGAGAGAGAGATCACTTTTTAAAAAATGGTTCCTATTATCAGTTAACTTTTATGCTTATCTTACATTAATGGCTGCTGTATGTATATTCAGTGTTAGATATTTTATTTACCCCTGACTTTTCTCTGACCCATTAGCTAAGAAAGATCAGGTCGTTACTCTTGGCTGGCGCTGCTGAGTACGACAACTTCTTTCAACACTTGCGTCTTCTGGACGGAGCCTTTAAGCTCTCTGCTAAGGACCTGCGGTCTCAGGTAGTGCGGGAAGCTTGTATCACACTGGGGTAAGGACCTCGAGCACCACATTCACCACACCGCGATACTCTCTCAGCTCTAGAGTTAACTCCCGGGGCATGTCTGTGGGGTCGCCTCTAGCTGGTGCCCAAGACCCTCGTCCGTTAACACTTGTGTCCATACTCTCAGAGTGGCTGCTGCCCAGCTATGTAGTGTATGTTGGATTTTAAATTTTACTCTTGGGCATAATCTCTGAAGCCTCTCTTGTACTTTTAATTAAAAAATGAAATCTTACAGAATTCATGGGATTTTTTTTTTTTCACAACTTTTGCTTACAGGATACAGTGTGCATTAGCGTACTTGTTCTAGTGGAGTGCAGTAGCAGGGATGGCCACGCAGAGCTGTGGGTGCTTAGTGGTGGAGCCCTGGGCAGCATGTAGACCCTCAGTCGGTGCTCAGATCGGAGAGAGAAGGAGATGTAGCCCGAGTACTACCTCACTGCTTTATCAGTAGCTCGGTTTAAATGTCGTGCTTCCATGCACCCGGGTGTTAACTCAGTGGCCGCAGCACCTGGCCAGCACCGTGACTGCATAGAGTCTTAGCATAGGCAGATACTAGGGCACCATGTTTCATATGTAAAACAAAAATAAGCTAAAGGGGGTGGGGCAAGTGTTGGGTTCATGCTTAATGTGTATACTTCATCTTTGGCCTTGTAGGGCTTATTTTTGCTCTTTTAATACTTCTGTGGAAGTTATTAAAAAAAAATTTGTTAGCTGATGGCTTTGCTAAGTTTTCTACTCGTACATTTTAAGTCTATCTTCAAGGTGTCTTCGACCCTTGGATTTACCCCTAGAGACCTGTGAAGGAAAGTTGTCGCATGCTGAGAGGCTTCTGTGTGTGAGCATGCAACCACAGCCGGTCCTTTCTCGTTGCAGGCACCTGTCATCAGTTCTGGGAAATAAGTTTGATCATGGAGCTGAAGCCATCATGCCAACTATCTTTAATTTAATCCCAAACAGTGCCAAAATTATGGCTACTTCTGGTGTTGTAGCTGTCAGGCTAATCATTCGGGTAAGTGTGTCATGGGGAAACCCATGGAAGAAGAGAGTGGGAGGCCCTGATGGCTGATGGGGCGTAACAGGTGCTCCTGTCAAGGGTGGGTCCACACCATCTGCATGCAGCAGTGACTTTCCCAGGGTGGAAGTGTTGAGAGCTGCAGTGTCTGTGTTGTGTCATGTGGGCTGGCACACCATTACTGAGAGCCACCTCTTTATTCACCTACCATTGGCTCTAAGTCCTCGGTTGTCCATAGCATCTGTCTCCGTCTACCACTTCTGGTCTTTCTTCCCTAATCCCCCTTCCTTTTTAGTTGTTTGTGCTTATGCTTGCCATTCACCTGAAGCCCAGCAGTCTTCGCACTTGAGTGTTCTAGCACTTACTGTAATGTAAGCTGCCGACCCAGGGTTAATAATCCTCACGCATTAGGCAAATCCTGAAACTGGTATGGATTAAAACTGTCAAGCTGCTTCCCTCCAAGCCTCAGGACCTGAGTTCAATCCTCAGCACCCACACGGAGGAGGGAGAGCCAACTCCCACCAGTTACCAACACACATATACACCGGGGGGGGGGG
>NW_022196891.1:14892435-14894817 GCF_008632895.1 Mastomys coucha
GAGAGAGAGAGAGAGAGAGAGAGAGGAGAGGATGACCTGGAACAAATAAATAACTAAAATGAATTTAAAAAATTATCTTGAAACTCTGCAGAATGTGCTCAATCCCCACAGGTTACTCAGGATTATTTGTTATCATCACTGTTTTTGCTTGCCCTTAATTGTAATATTCAACCCAAGGCCATTGTATGTTTCCACTGAAACAGTGTCAGGATGGCTTATGTCAGCCGCTGCGTTAGGCCTCCTGTCTCAGGCTGTGGTGACTGATCCATGCTGCCTCCCTTTGTCACTCATGGCTCTGTCAGTCCTGTAGTGGCCTGTGTAACATTTCGGGATGTTCAGTTTCCTTCTTCAACGCTGACATTTTACACTGAACATACATGTGCTGTGAGGTCAGCGTGTGAGGAAGAGGCTCCAGTTGTATCTGGTTCTGGTCTGTGCTGAAGTGCTCAGCTGTTTCCTCTCCTCTCCACAGCACACTCACATCCCTCGGCTGATCCCTGTCATAACCAGCAACTGTACCTCTAAGTCTGTCGCGGTCAGAAGGTGAGCCTCGGAAGGGGAGGGCTTCTTCTTTATTTCCTTGCAAGTGTCTAAACAAGAGGAACACCAGGTCTCCTCCCATGCTTAGAATTCCACATTAAAGTTGTTGTTTAAGATCACTAGTGACTGCTTCTTGATCCAAGAGCACTTTAATTTTTCTGGCTGGCAAGATGGCTTGATTGGTTTCATTCATGAGACTTTCAAAGGTTGTCTTCTGTCACAGCATGCTATAGTTACATATATACATTCAACCTTCTAAAATATTAAGGTCTTTACAAAATTTTAAAGAGCTTATAAATTGTGCCTGCATGTATGTGTGCGTGCGTCCATCTGTCCCTCAGAACCACTTTGCTGGCCTAGTCTTTTAGTTATTTCTGATTCTTCTTTACCCCACATTTTCTGTTCTTCCCCATTAAATGAAATTTACCTATTCAAAAGATAAGCTGGTTGATTTAAGCAAAAAACTTTTATTTTCACCAACAGATACATTACTAAGTTCCATTTCTTTCTTAACCACATTCCAGGCGCTGTTTTGAATTTTTAGATTTGCTTTTACAAGAATGGCAGACGCATTCACTAGAAAGGTGAGCTCCTGTGCTTCTGAGCTGTGCTCTGAACTGCTTCTTAGGGTGGAGTGCCTGAGCAAGTGCTTTGTCCCCTCCTGTATAAGGGAGGAACCTAAGCATTTGCTAAGTGACTGTCGTTTCCACTGATCTGAGCCACTTCACGCCAGAGAAACCTCAGGGAATATCACCCTTCCAGATACTCGGGTGTGCAGCCTAGGCATAGGTGTGCGGCTCAGTTGGTAGATGCTTGCCGAGCATGTAAGAAGCCCTGATTCCATCCCATCTTAAATCAACTGAGCCTCTAATCCAATATCAAAAGTTTAAGATCATCCTCAGCTACATTGAGAGTTTAAAGCCAGCTTGGGCTAGTGGCCACGTCTTAGGAAAAACAAAATCGATATGCCGTCAGCGGGCAGTATGCACTATTGTGATTATGCCAGGAGGAGGCAGTACTGGTACAGGTTCTGTTCTGCAACTTAGTGAGGGTCCAGAGCTGCCCTTATCTAGATACTTTGTGGGAATTTCATTATCCTGAGAGGTTTTCTTATTCCCTCTGTTGTTGGTCAGCAGTTGTCTTTATTGAGGCTTGCAGCCAACTACTTTTATATATATCAGAATTTAAAAGTAGCCAGTAGCATTGTGTCAGAGTTTCTCATAATCACATGCCCGTTCATTTTCTTTGACCTTCTTAGTTCCTGTCAGTTTTAGGTTCCTGAGAATCTGCATTTGGACACAGTAGATGGTGGTGCTGGACTACAGTTTTGAATAAGCGTCGTAGTTTGTCAGCCATTTTTCATCAGAGTGATAATTTACACTAGGGAATTCACCTGAGTGATTATAGAAATTAAGACTAAGACTCAGGCTGAACTCCCAAACAAATTCCTAATGAGAAGCACTGGCTTTGAGGATCAAGGCTGCCCACTAACTGAGAAAAGAGCAGGGGTCCGAAAGGCCTGCCGTTTGTTAGCCATGTAGACAGTAGTTTTTGGAAAAGTTTTTTTCATGGTTTAAAGAGATTTCCTTTTACATCCACATCTATGGCCACTTTTTTCCCTGGATGTCTTTGAGTCCTCCTGTCCATGATAGGCTTTGTTATAAACGGTAGGCACCCTGTGTTAACGGGGGCTCAGGCCTTCAGGAGAAGGCGATAGAGTGCATCTCTGGGGCTCACACACTAGAAGGTAGTTGTGATTTAAAAGTAGTGCTATCCAAATCCTTCTGTGAGAGTGGGGTGGGGATGTGAAAGGAGACCTTGGGGGTGCATGGGTGGGGGCGG
>NW_022196891.1:14894902-14896162 GCF_008632895.1 Mastomys coucha
GGGATGTGAAAGGAGACCTTGGGGGTGCATGGGTGGGGGCGGGCTCATAGCCTCTAAGGATGATACCTGACTAACTTTTGGGTGAAGCTGCCAGATCCACATTGCTATTTAGAACTTGATTCACAAGCCGGTTTTCACCCACATGAAATTGTATGGTAAACAACTGTTTTGTTTTCTTTCCTAAATGTCTAGACACATATCAGTATTAGCTGAAACAATAAAGAAAGGAATACACGACGCTGATTCTGAAGCAAGGATAGAAGCCAGGAAGTAAGTTTCTGCTGAGGCAGCCGTGACTCAGACCCGCTGTGTGGACCACCTCGCTGCAGCCCTGCTGGGCCCTTTGCTTGCTGTGACTTCAGAAGGGTCTGCTGGTTTGCTCTTAGCTGGTTGCCTCAGTGCAGCCAAGGTTAACAATAGGACGCTTGTTTTCCTTGTCTCCTGAGTCAGCAGTGTGGTTCCTGCTCTGTCCATTTGCCAAGCAGTGCAAAGCAGCACAGCCCAGTGCTCATCGCTTCTCTACTGTGGGAGGTGACACCCACAGTTGTCATCCTGTCTCTTCTTGTCATCACATTTGAAAACGTGAATCCTGGGAGGGGGAGTTGGATTGACTGATGCCTAGGTTGTCACCTAGGTTGTCATGGTGACAATGCCCAGTCTCAGGCTCCCCGTGGGACTGGAAATGCTTCAGTCACATGACTGCCCTGAATTCAGTGCCTCCCTGGAGGCCATTCGCCAGGAGGCTTTACAGGAAGTTTGATGTCGAGACCTACTAACTGGAAGCTTGGGGTGTAGCTTGGCAGAACAGAGCTTGTCTAGCATGTAAGGGCCTTCATTTGATCCCCTGAACCATTTAAAAAAAACAAGAAATCAGGACAAACAAAACACATAGTGCTGCTAATGTAGCCCCGTGGTAGAACACTTGCCTCATGTCCCAGAGCCTCCGTCCAGCCCCAGCCCAACAGCTACATGCGTGGACAAGATGGCGACTCCCTCTTTTGCTCCTGTGGTCCCTTCTGTGCTGTCACAGCTGGCCAGCAATTCAAGTTGACACAGATTACAAACTGCTTTTTTTAACTTAGCATTATAGTTTACTTAGGTGGAAATTAATTCTGCCATTTGTTTATCTGAATGTATGCCCACATGTTCTCATGGTTAGGGCAGTGTGTGTATCAGAGCTTGTGTGTGGAGATCAGAGGACAGCTCCTACCCTGTGGGTCCCAGGGTTGGACTCAGAGCTTGTGTGTGGAGGTCAGAGGA
>NW_022196891.1:14896811-14913965 GCF_008632895.1 Mastomys coucha
AACTCAGAGCTTGTGTGTGGAGGTCAGAGGACAGCTCCTGCCCTGTGGGTCCCAGGGTTGAACTCAGATCGTCAGGCTTGGCAGCAAGTGCCTTTCCCACTGAGCTGTCTTCTGGCCCTGTTTTTCTTGCTTCTGAGCGCATCATAACTCTGCTCTCATCTTGGGTAGGTCCTGCTTGGTGTGAGTGACATAATTTCTAGTTGCTGCAGGCTGCTCGGCGTCAGTGTGTTAGTGGTCCACTCTCCAGGTCAGAGTGTTAGTGGCCCAACCCTGCTGTTCTTTCCTAGTATTGTATTCTCATCCTCCAATCGTGATGCAATACAGACTTCAAGAAGCTCTGAGGGTTTTCCATTTTTCGTCTGTTTGCAGTTTTCAGTCCGTTTACGGTATCTTGCCCTGAGGGATGTCTAACTGCGTTGATGAGAGTTGGCACTGAGTAGTCTGTCCTGTCCTTTGGGTGTGGCTGTGGTAGCTCGGGCTCTGTCTTCCCCAAGTTTACCTGGCCTTGCAAGTTGGAACCTACAAATTCCCATTTCATAAATGAGAGCAAGGTTCTGAGAAGTCGAGTAACTTTCCAGCATCAAAAAGCTGGTAAGGAGCAAGATGGCTCAGCCAGGAAAAGCAAGTGCCTCCCTGCCTGCCGACCTAAGTTCAATCCCTGGGACCTATGCGGTAGAAGGGGAGAACTGACCTTAAGTTCAGTCCCTGGGACCTAAGCGGTGGAGGGGAGAACTGACCTAAGTTCAGTCCCTGGGACCTATGCGGTAGAAGGGGAGAACTGACCTAAGTTCAGTCCCTGGGACCTATGCGGTGGAGGGGAGAACTGACCTAAGTTCAGTCCCTGGGACCTATGCGGTGGAAGGGGAGAACCGACTCCCACAGGTTGTCTTCTCATCTCCATATGTGTGCTGTGTCACTCCCACCCAACCCCGACATTAACAAATGAAAGCTGTAAGCTGTAGTGCCTGGGTTTGTCCGATGCCTCCTTTAGTGGTTCTCTGGCCTTGTGCCCCATCACTCCTCTTAGCAGGTTAAGTGGAGGCCTCAGATCCTCAAAGATGCTGTGTGATATACTCAAGCTCAGCAGGGCCCTCTGACCAGACCTGGGGCTTGTCATTTCCCTAGATGCTACTGGGGTTTCCACAATCACTTCAGCCGAGAAGCAGAACACCTGTACCACACTTTGGAGTCCTCCTACCAGAAGGCCCTACAGTCCCACTTGAAGAACTCGGACAGCATCGTGTCTCTACCCCAGTCAGACCGATCCTCTTCCAGCTCTCAAGAGAGTCTCAAGTAAGGGCTTGGCTTTGCTGACCACATCGCAGTGTTGTGTAGGTAACGGTTTGCAGCTCAGACACACATTCTGTAGCTGTGCCCTCAACTGAGTACCTGCTAGAGCTCCCCAGATGTCAAGGTACACTCTGGTTCTATAGGCTACTGCTCAGGAGGTGAGAAATGTGGCCGTGGACTCTGCCACAGCTTTAAATAGAGTAGTGAGTTATAAGCATTGTGAGCTATAGACATTAATGTGTCAGGGAGTCCCCAAGACAATGTGAGTGCTGCCCAGAGACAGGTTTGGAAAGACATGGAACTTAACCTACCAGCATGTCTGCTCTTCACATCTGACCTCTCCCTCATTATTGTTTGTTTTGTTTGAAAGGTCAGTCATCCCAAACATAATGTTAACATTGTCCCATGTGGGGTTGGTAAAATAGTGAACTGCCTGAATCCTTCTGAAGACCTTGAGTTCATTCTCCATGGGCACACTTTGCTGTTGTAGTTGTGTGACTACAGATAAAGTATACTCTTGGTGACACACATGTACATGCATTTTGCAGCCGGCCGCTTTCAGCCAAAAGAAGTCCCACTGGCAGCACTGCATCCAGAGGTAAGACCGTGGTCACAGAACTACGGGCGCGAGGCCTAGGTGAGCCGCTCACCTCCTGAGGCTGTGGTCAGTGACGGGGAGCTGTGGCCTGCTCCCAGCTCTACTCAGTGCTGTGCCACCCTAACATCTGCTCTGGGCTCCACTCCACTAGGGCCAGTTGTTTATGTTGCCAGCATGGGCAGACAGAAGTCTGGCTCTGCGGCTGCTCCTCTCCCCCTGCCTCTCTGCGGCCATGAATCCTTTTGTTCCCTGACTCACATAATATAGAGGATCAGACAGCAATTTGTTAGCTATCAGAAGCTGGAAAAGGGTGTGTTTCCAGATTAGGGCGGAGCTAGATGGTGACACTCATTTTATTTCATGTGTCGACCATAACCTTAGACCTATAGTTTTCCCGTATTAGAACAGTGGAGCAGTAAATACCCTCAGGCTAAGTCGCTGGTTTTCTGTGCATTGCATGAACCCATCTCTGGGCAGTGAGCGCTTCTTCCCTCATATGGGTCCCAGCATGTTTGGTTCTAAGAATCTCAGAGCAGCAGTATGTGACAGTATGACCAGTTCCTCCTGACTTCTCTTCCTTCTCCATTAAAGGCTCTACAGTTAGTACAAAATCTGTGTCGACGACAGGCTCTCTCCAACGATCTCGAAGTGATATTGATGTGAATGCAGCAGCCAGTGCCAAATCCAAAGTCTCCTCATCCTCAGGATCCACTGCCTTCAGCTCTGCAGCAGCGCTGCCTCCAGGATCCTACGCATCCTTAGGTAAGCAGGCTCCCTCCCATCCCGCATCCCCGGGACCCTGGCCTCTGAGCCAAGTACAGAGCTCACACAGAGCTTCCCTCTGTAGCTGAGGGGCAGCTTCACTCTTGACGGTGTTCTAGAGCACAGGTGACTGCACTCAAAGGCAGATCCTAGCTCCCCGCTGTCCAGTGTCATGTCCAGTGGCCCTTTCCTCTGGAGAATCAGCCTGTTGTGTAAAGACGTGTGCTTGCAGGCTGTGTGGTCCTCATGCCCTTTTTCCTATAGCAAGTCTTGCCCATACCCAAGCCACTGGCCATATTGCCAGCACTGGCTTTTCCCCCTCCCCTGCTGGTGGGAGCTGAGCCAGATGGCTCAGTGGGCCTTTAGGGTTTCTGTGGTTGAATGTCTCTTAGAATGAGGGTGACAGGAAGATTCTAAATGAATATAACGAAGCAACGTAAGGGCAACTGTGCAGGTCTTCTACCCTGCATGCTGCCTGAGGAGTACACCCACACACGGCCCCCGCAAAATTGTTTCTAATTACTTTCCAAATTTTTGATATCTAAGATAGGTACATTACTCTACCTGTCAAGCCAACACTGAACACCTTTTCTGTGTCAGGCCTGTGATGGATTTCATTGTAGTTTTATAAGTACCAAGTTAGTCATTCACCCCCAAATCTGGGGACTTAGCTTGAATCATAACACTAGAACTGGGCTACTCACATGCCCACTAGGGTATTTCAAGGTCACTGTAAAGCTAATTTTCTCAACTGTTTTGAGCCTGGAAGCATGTGAACAGGACAGAGACGATACTACTTGTCCACTGTCACCGTGGGCAGGCCATGCAAGCTCTGAGTCTGTTTCTCTGCCAGCGACCTCATAGAGAGGTAGCCATCTGACTCAGTCAGATGGTTGAGGATCGGTGAGATTATATGAAGGCCCTTTGTAAATGGTGTCCCTGCAAGGTTGCAGAAAGAGTTGAAGTAACCTTTTAGAACTCTTTGAGAAAGAGTTGAATAACCTGAGAGATGTATGGCCTGGAACCTTATGTTCAGGAGATCCTGTTTCCCTGATCTCAGACAGTCTCTTGAAAAGAGGCTCAGTGTGGGCGCCCTTCTTCCTCATGGTGACCATTTCTCCACCAATGTACAAGTACCAAAGTGTTGCTTTGCACTTTTTGGTCAAGGAAGAGGCTGCAGGTGTGGTGAACAAGTTAGATCTAAGTGTTTACTAGAGTGTCAGTACTTTTGACCCACTTTTACTTTTGGTTTTTGTTTATTTAGATTTGTTTTTATTTTGGAGACAGGGTCCCACTGTATAGCCCTGGATGGCCTGGAACTATGTAGACCAGGCTACCTCTAACTCAGAGATGGCTGGCCTCTGCTTCCCACATGTACCTGGCTCCCCTTTAGTAATCTTAGTTAGCATTTGTTTAACTGTTTTCATGCCAGCCTCCAGAGAATCTAGGCTCAGTATTTACTTGTATACATATGCGGTGTTTAGTTCAGGCCTCAGTAGTGATAAAAGCTCCAGGAGTTTGGTCTGGTGATAGACAAATGAACCTTCAGAATCGCTGAGTCTGTTTCTCTGCCAGACTCAGAGCACAGAGCATGTCTCTTAGCACAGTTTCCTCTCCAGACAAGAGTGCAGCATTGAATATTCTCTCCCTTCCCCATAAGAATTCTACCTAAATTAGTTTCGTTGGTTTTGCCCCACCCCCACATGCTACTTCAGCAAAAAGTGAGGTAGCACATAGTTCCGAGACTGCGGCCAGGTCGGTCTCACTTAGAGTGACAAGACGCTTGACTTAAAAGTATAGCATTAAAGCTGATAACCCTTTTCCAAACTTCTAGAGTCCAGACACATGAGGGAAGACTTGGAGTACATAGGCCTGGATGCAGGTACCAAGCGCAACAGCTGCTGCTGCTGGGCGTGTAGTTGGGATAGGCCTTGCTACAGCCTCTAGCTTCTTCTCACTGGGCTCTGCTCTTGGGTTACTCCTTAGAACCTGAACTTTTAGTGGCTCCTCTACGCCCCTCCTCCTGCTACAACTTTCAGGGAATGGGAACGCTCCCAAGGATGATACAATTGACAAACCAGAGACCTCGGGTCACGCTGCCGACTGTGACACAAATGTGTGTCACTGTTCTGTTTTGCTTTCCAAAGGCAAACTGTGTTACTCCAGGCTGAGCCGGCTCCTGGTGAGGCCCCTTAGCTGTCTTCCAACTCTGCCCTGCTTCTGAACTCGGTTTCCTTTCTGGCTTTGTTTTAAAGTGTACATTTTGCTTTTTAGTAGCAAATAACATTCTGCTTTTTAATTTTCTGAATGTTACTAACTGTTCCCTGTTGTCCCTCCCTTGTTTTTTAATTGGCTTAAAGACGGTGCTACCACTAAAGCGGAGGGTAAGCGGTTTGTTTCTGTGATTGAGGTGTGTGTCTCTCTCTGGTCCTCTGTTCCCACCGAGTGCTGCCCAGTGCCCACCTGTCCTCACTGAGGTCCCTGCATGATGTGTTGCACGCTGTCCCTACCCTCTTCTTCATTCTGTCTCCAGTGGCTTCTTGCCTTCCCTCGGCCTCGGTTCTCTTTCCCTTTCTTGTTTGATCTTTGTTCCGGTGAATCAGGGCACTGAAGTGTGCTGTGGGTGGTGACCGTGCTGAGGCCTCACTGGGAGGAATCTTCGACATCACCTTGTATGCTACTGACTTGGGGTTTGTTGCTCGTGAAGCCCCCACCTGAGCTGCACTCTCTTCTTTGTGCTTTGTGGGCCTCTCAGGCTCATCTTTTCTGTTTTGAAAGTAAATATCTGTGTCAACCACCCACATTCAGCATTGGTGAAGTTTTCTGCTGAGCTATAAAGACATTTTTAAATAGTGTTTTACTCTCCTAGGAAGAACACTGCCAAATTGTTGTTTTTATTTGTGTCAGTGTCACATTCCCGTTTCTTCATTTGTGTCCATTGATCTTCCTACCAACCTCCTGGTGATGCCCTTCTCTGTGTCGAGTTCTGCATTCCACGCCATGGAGAGCAATGGCCATGTCCACATCCCCAATCCACAATTTAGGCTAAGAAGCTCTTGCTCAGTCCTCACCTTGTGATTTGAACTTGAGACCCAGCCAGCACAGTGCGCACCGGCCTTAGATTAGCAGCTGCTAGACAGCATTACCCTCTCCCAAGATCTCTGGGTAGAAAACAGGATACTGCTTCAACAGTTTAATTTAGAGCAGTGTTGCCTGCTGAGCTGATGCCTATAGCTCCCAGCCCTCCAGGTAATGCCTCCAGCCATCAGAACCGCCTGATTAGTTCATAGTTGTGATATGGCTACCATGTAAAAGAAGCAGGGTTTGGGCAGGGTAGCTCTTGATAGTTTTCAAGTGTATTATTGTGTGTGTATGAGTGCAGGTCTGTGTGCTGCAGTGTGAGTGAAGGACACTTTTCGAGAAAGTCAGTTCTGTCCTTCCACGATGTGGAATCCCCAGGAGTTATCAAACTCAGGTTGTCATACTTGTGTGGCAAGCACTTTAACAAACACCGAGCCATCTCCCCCATCCCAGCACAGTCCTTCTTGTGTATACTTGTGTTTGGAGATAGGGTCTTGTATGGCCTCCACAGGCCTCCCCCGCTCTCTGGCTAAGGGTGACCATAAAGTCTGATTCTCCTCTGGAGTTAGGCTGAGACCCACAGTCAATGTATCAGTGCTGGAAGTGAAGCCCAGGGTTTGAACATGCTGAGCCAGCACTTTCCCAACTGAGCTAAATCCTTAGCCATTCCGTTGCTGAGGCCTCAGGAGTCAGACAGGAAAAGAGAGAAAGAGATTGTGAAGTTTTAAATTACACTTATGTATGCTCATGAGCGTGCTCAAAATCTCACCAGGCAAAGAGGAATAGAACATGGTCACAAGATTCATGTTTATCAGACGTGTCTCATCATAAGAATTACATGGATGCTTACAAGAAAGAAAGATAGATGGATGTCCTGGATATTTCCTCTGAAGATGCTGATTAAGTTGGAAAGGTCTAGAAAACTCTAATTTAAAAGAAGTCTCAGTGGTAATTCCCAAAGTTGGACAGCTTTATGAAATGAAAAGGCAGTCAATAAACGTCTACCCGTCTGTGCTTTTTATTGGGTTTGCCCTAGCATGGTTATGACCTGTGGTTATGACCTGGGGTTATGACCTGTGGCTATGACCTGTGGCTATGACCTGTGGCTATGACCTGTGGTTATGACCTGGGGCTATGACCTGTGGCTATGACCTGTGGCTATGACCTGTGGTTATGACCTGGGGTTATGACCTGTGGCTATGACCTGTGGCTATGACCTGTGGTTATGACCTGGGGTTATGACCTGTGGCTATGACCTGGGGCTATGACCTGTGGTTATGACCTGTGGCTATGACCTGGGGTTATGACCTGGGGTTATGACCTGGGGTTATGACCTGTGGCTATGACCTGTGGCTATGACCTGTGGCTATGACCTGTGGTTATGACCTGTGGCTATGACCTGTGGCTATGACCTGTGGCTATGACCTGTGGTTATGACCTGTGGTTATGACCTGGGGCTATGACCTGGGGCTATGACCTGGGGCTATGACCTGGGGCTATGACCTGGGGCTATGATCTGGGGCTATTACCTGGGGCTATTACCTGGGGTTATGACCTGGGGTTATGACCTGTGGTTATGACTGTGGTTATGACCTGGGGTTATGACCTGTGGCTATGACCTGGGGTTATGACCTGTGGCTATGACCTGGGGTTATGACCTGTGGCTATGACCTGGGGCAATTGTTGTCTTGTTCAGCTGATAGTAGTACTTTTGTTTCTGGTTCTTCAGAACTCAATACTACTTGTTTCCTTGACCTAGATGGAAGAGAAATGGAAAACTAGAATAGAATACTGTGTTAGTTACTTTCCTATTGCTGTAATAAAATATCACAACAAAAAGGAAGGAAGGAAGGAAGGAAGGAAGGAAGGAAGGAAGGAAGGAAGGGTTATTTGTTTGGGCTTTTGATTCCAGAGTGAGGGTCCACCATGATGGCAGCAGGCAGTCAGAGATGTCGTCTTCCAGAAGAGTCCCTGGTGGCAGAGCAGTCACAGCAGCACACAGTAGCAGGACTCTTGGACAGGGAGCTGGAGAGCAAACTGGAAGTTGAGTGTGGCAGTGAGTCCTCAGAGCTTGCTGTCAGTGGTGGACTTCCTCAGGGCAGCACATAAAGGCTCTGTCAACTCCCCACATAGCACCGTCAACTGGGGACCATGTGTTTGAGGACCATTCTCATTCAACCCATCACAAGTAGTTTCCACAAAATGGAAAGTATGTTTTCTCAGAACGCATTCTGTAACAGAAGTCAGCCTGTTGCTCTCCCCACCACCAAGAACTCTACCTTTCTCTCCTCTTTTTTTTTTAAATCAATTGTAGTGTCCCAAGCAAAGTTAAGTTGGCCACTCACTTACTGGACAAGGAACTAAGTCACTTTCTGGTTTCCTTCAGGTAGGAGAAATGATGGAGTGATGTGTCTTTAGAAAATGAGAAGGAGGGGCTGGAGAGATGGCTCAGAGGTTAAGAGCACTGACTGCTCTTCTGAAGGTCCTGAGTTCAAATCCCAGCAACCACGTGGTGGCTCACAACCACCTGTAATGGGATCTGACGCCCTCTTCTGGGGGGTCTGAAGACAACTACAGCATACTTACATATAATAAATAGAATCATTTTTAAAAGAAAAAGAAAAGAAATGAGAATGAGGCCATAGGGAGCTTTATAGGAAGGGAGGATAGTGTCTGCCAGGGCAGCCTCAGTTCTTTGTCATGACGGAGCAAGGCAGGACTGGGGGCTCCGTGAAGACAAGCTGCCTCTATTCTGTTGTTTGCCTTGTGAAACTCGGAGAGCTGGTGATGGTAAAGCAAGCTGCCCATGATGGGAAGAAAAGCCATTGGCTGTTCATGAAGGGTATGCTTTTGATCCCCGCTCAGGGGAGGCAGAGGCAAATAGATCTTTGTGAGTTCTAGGCTAGCCTGGTCTATATAGCAAATTCCATGCCACCTAGGGCTATGTAATAAGGTCCTGTCCTGAGGGTGGGATGGCGGTGAGGATGCTCATGCAGCAATACCACTTTGTGCCCTTACCAGGATTTCTCATTAGATCCTTCCCTCCCTTACTCCCTCCCTCCCTTCCTTCCTTCCTTCTTTCCTTCTTTCCTCCTCCCTCCTTCCCTCCCTTCTTCTGTCCTTCTCTATCTCCTTTATCATCTCCTTTTCTTCTCTTTCTCCTCCTCTTCCTCCTCTTCTTTCTCCTTTTTCTTATTCTTCATGTGTACATGTGTGTAAGGATATACACGCATGCGTGTGTGTATGTGTGTGTTCCTACCCACTAGTTGACATCTAGTATCTTTCTCATGTACTCTCCAATTTGTTTATTAAGATAGGGTCGCTGGCTGAACCTGGAGACCTCCAGTTTTGTTTGGTCTAGCTATCCACCTTACCCTGGGGATCCAGTGTTTGTCTGCTAAGCTCTGATTTACAACTGGCCATCTTGCCTGCCTGACTTTTCTGTGAGTGATGGGGATCCGTACTCTGGTGTCATGCCTGGCTGGGTAGACACACTGTCAGCTGAGCCCTGTGTCTAGGCTTTCTCTGTCCTTTTTAAATCATTTCCCCTTCTTTTAGCAGTAAGCAGAATGATCCCAGAGCCTTTGTATAGGGGGCAACCACTTTACACTCCTAGCTGTGAGCCTTTAACAATCTTTTAAAATAAGTCTATTAAATAATTTACAAACTCTAACATCTAGACAAAAAGAGCCAAACTAGGCGTGGCTCAGTGCCTCAAGTTCAAGCCCTTGAGGGGCTGAGGGAAGGGATGCAGCAAGTCCAGGGCCAGCTCATGTCTCAGAACAGCAATCACCATGAAAGGTAGTCCTGGAGTGGTGCCCCGTGTCTGTAATCTCCGCACTCAGACAGTGGTCACAAGAGTCATTTCTGAAAAGCACTCGTCTGTACTGTCGTCTTTTGACTGCCGGTCAGTGTGCTGTCAGTGTCCTCCGTGGGGGACTTAGGGATCGGGATAGTCAGTGTGCTGTCAGTGTCCTCCGTGGGGGACTTAGGGATCGGGATGTTGGGAGTATGCTGTCTGCCATGGTGCTTATGAAGACTGATGACGATGATGATGTGGATGCTGAGAGAATGAGTGCACTTGAATGCTTTAAGAAAAGGTAATATGTCTAGGAAAAGCATTATTCCCCAAATAAATAATTATCCCCAAAGCAAATGATCTCAAATGAAAAGTTACCATGTTCCAGTAGCCTGTGAGTGTAGACAACTCATTGTTTCATAGAACAGATAATAGTGTTATTAAGTTGAAGTCAGAGGTCGTGTTAGGGCATTGGAGGTGACACATAGGGTAAAGCAGGTACCATGCAAGTGTGAGGACCAGAATTCAGATCTTCAGCATGCATGCATGCATACACGCACACACACACACACAGACACAGACACACACACACACACACACACTCACACTCACAAACTCACACACACATTCACACACACACATACACACACACAAACACACATATACACATACACACACAGAGCTATGTTTGTTTAACTTTTTGTGAATTTAATTTAGATTATACTATAAAAGTTACATAGCTTCACCTTGCCATCTAGGAAAAAGAACTTAAATTTTAGTTAGATTTTGCTGTGGAGTAATCATTTGATATTGCTATTTATTTATCTAAAAACTCTGAATTTAAATAATTGGGCCGTTCTTTACAAATGAAAATAGGTCTGGATCTATTTATAAAAGTAAAAAATGTTGTACATTTAAAAAAAAAACATGAAGGAAACTGTTCCTTTGAGGGTAGAAGTGCCAGGTAGCAAAACTGACAGAGAATCAAGTTGTCAGATTCTAGCTCTGCTGAGACCCTGCCGTGCAGGAATGGAGGCTGGTTTCATTGTGTTTCCAGCAGGTGAGAGGGTAACAGTTGAGCTTGCTGGAATGGCCCAGTGCAGAGAGACCTGAGGTGGACTTAGAAGACTTACAAACCCAGGAGCTTTGAAACAACTTAGTGCGACAAGGCTTGCTGCCTGATATTTCAGCTGCCTTAGGGCACGGATCCTGACATTGGCACTGCCTACTCCTTTTACCCAAGAACGAGTAGCCAGCCCCTGCCCTGCGGATATAAGGTCCGCAGTAAGGATATAGATCAGACAAGTACTGTAAGGCATAAAGAATTCCACTTCAAAACAATAAGCAGTTTTACATTTATTAATATGAATTGTTACAAATGCGTATACAAATGAGACAAGCGTGCTTCTTTATGTAAAGAGTGGTCTCTCCTGAATAATTGCCAGCACTTTTCAGAATCGGTTGATGTTTTGGGTGATTGGTGCCCACATCATCACTTCCCACAGTATAAGAAGGCATAAGTATGTCTGGGGCCATTTTAGAAGTCATTACAGATTCTGTCCTGACCCAAGTTGAGATTCATTGAGCAAACTCAGGTCAACAAGTCAAACACTGATCTTTAAAATCAGACGTTCTCATCCACACTCTTCAAGTGATTCTTACGTGAGAGATGATGCTAAGAAAATGTGAGAAATCTTCACCTTTCTTATGTCTCTGTAAGAACAGAAAAGTTTGTGCATTAAAACACAACAACAACAAAAGCCAACAGCGTCACTGCTCATGACACATAAAGCACCACAGTGAGGTAGATCCAAGTGAGCCGCCAGAATGTCAGGACCTGTTTGACTTTGAATTCAAGTTTGGGTTGACTACTGATCAACTTTTTACTGCTTGGTTTTCTCACAGTTAGTTATGAGACCACGGGGTAAGAGTCAGGGCTGGGCTGAAGTGATTGCTCAGCACCGTGCCTGTAACTTGGATCTAGACCACACATTTAGACCACACATTTTCCAGAATAAAAAAAAAAAAAAAAGAGGCATGACTGCACAAGAATCCTTAGTAGTATTAAAATGCTTGAAGTCAGAACATATTCTTCCTTGATTCCCCGAAAGCTAAAGGCTTTAACTCCTCCTAAGTTTCTTGCTTTCCCCAGTGTCTGCTCTTTGCTCATTGTGTCTGCGTGTGTCTGTGTGTGTGTCTTGTGTATCCCTGGGCCCTCCGTCTAAGCTTGCAGGTTTCCTGCACTGCTATGCAGTTGTTTAGTTGTTTTTATTATTCTCACTTAGGCTGGCTTTGCCTCGTCTTCACTCCTGTGCTGTCTCTGTCATTTAGTACGCAGCTAAAGTGTGTTCTCATGGTTTTCTGTGTTTGTGTAGTGGCTTGTGATTCTCTTGAAGACCACAAAACATTTCCTGTCTTTTCTTTAAAACGTATTCAGACACTTAAAGCTGCCAACTAATTAGAGTAAAAAGCAGTTCCCTTTCCCATGAAGTAAACACACACCTGAACACAGTACACCAGAAGCCTTTCAGCCTATGGAGCTGCCTCCAGTTCAAAACCAAGAAAAGGCTTTTCAGGCTGCTCCTATACAGCATAGCAGTGTGAGTCCTAGGAAACAGAAAACAAGCTTTGAGCTCACCAAAGGTGCAAGGCACCAGCCTGAAGCCAACCAGCATTGACAAGGGGCCATATGTCCATGAACAGGTAGACATGGGAGAACTATCTTCAGGTCACCTTGTCGAGGAGGACACTCTTAGCGTCTTCCTCCTCTATAGTGAGCTCTGTGAACATGAAGCTGAGTTTCCTTCCTCAGAGTTAGTTTGTGTTTGCAGCCCCTGCGAGTTCACTGAACTTCCGCAGAAGAAGCCACTTTTGGATCTTTCTCTAGACTTTCTGAAGATTGTATCATCCAGATATGAGATGCCAGGGTGAAGGCACGGTGCGAGTGAAGCATCAGAGAAAGATAACACACAAAGAATGAACCCTGAAGGACTTGGGTCTGATGTGAAATATAAAATAACTACTCAATGGTGTTCAGAAGAAATCAATTACAATCTTTTTAGTGAGTGAAATACATAGAATTTCTTAGCCAAAATGATCCTCCTGAGTGGGAACACACCGCCATTCCAGAATACGCAGGGCAGCCAGCCAGCTCCAACAGCAGCGAGGGCAAGGCCTAGGTGAAAGGCTGGCTGCACCGCAATCATTGGCTGAGCTCTGGAGCCTGTGGGCATTTGATGTCAGGACAGGGCAGAAAACAGAAGCCTGCATCGCCACTGGCCAGCAAAGGGCAGCCCTGCGGGAAAGAGAAGAGAGCACTGCGTGTGTGTGTGTGTGTGTGTGTGTGTGTGTGTGTGTGTGTGTGTGTGTGTGTGTGTGTGTGTGTGTGTGTGTGTGTGTGTGTATGGAGTGTGTGTATGTGTATAACTGCACCCCAGACCTTGCGTGTGTGTGTGTGTGTGTGTGTGTGTGTGTGTGTGTGTATGGAGTGTGTGTATGTGTATAACTGCACCCCAGACCTTGCCTGTACAGTCTGAGTTATACCCTAATATCAGCATTTTAAAATCTCCTTTGAATCAGTGCTTTACAGCTTCTGTTTTGCTTTGTGTTACATGAGTAAGACAATAAAGGCACATAAATAAAAATGTGTAATTTGACAAAAACATTGATGGAATATTTGTAGGTAATATAATTCCAAATCTATATACAGGTTAATGAAAAGTCTAGCAAAAGTTCTAAATGTAAGATTAAAATGTAAAGATTAAAAGCCAGATGTGGTGGCACGTGACTGTAAATCTCAGGACCTAGGAGGTTGAGGCAGGAGGATTGCTGAGAGTTTGTTGCTAGTCTGGACTATAGAAATGCCAGGTCAGCTTGGGCTGCATAACAAGGTCCTGTCTCAAACATTTGTATTTGTGTGTGTGTGTGTGTGTGTGTGTGTGCATATATATGAATGACACATTATATCTTAAAACCTACTAAATACTATTTGTAATTAAAATAAAGCACCTTTGCCTGAGTATAAAAACTGAAGTAGAGCTCTGAAGAAGAGGTATTACAAATTCATAAGAAAAAAGTTAAGGAAATTTGAGAATTAGTTATATGGAAAAGATAAAAAAATCTCCTTGGCCCATTTGAAAAGTTGTTCCATAAGCATACTCATAAATAAGTCATTGAGTAAAGCAATATATTTTATAATTTTTAAATCCATTATAATTTTGATTTTTAAATATGTAAAACAATGCCATATGTTTCTTGATCATGCAAGTATATTAATCTACAAAAAAAGGAATTTTGAAAAAAAATCCTGAACCCTGGTCTTAGGACCATGTCACCAGATGCTGGGGAAGGGAAAGGCCTTCCAAAGAGCTTTTATTATCTAGCTTCGTGGCTATAGGTGTTCACAAAACAAAAACAAGAAACCAAAAAAATCCCCAAAAATTATGTGTGTGACCTAAGTATTTTGTACTGCTTTAAAATGAAAAATACCTAGAAATAATTTAAAATCGATTAATTTTTCCTGTTCACCTGCTTGAGTTTTGTTGAGTGACTCAGAGAAACCAGAGGCACTTAGGGGCCAGCCAGCTGGCCTTGGTCGTTCACCTAGGCCAGGTATGTGTGACACTGGACAGAGTTCTCTGCCTGGTTTGTTCTTTCTTGACTAGACATTGCTGTGAAAATTTTGGTTTTACAGAGATCATAGTTTTCAGTTGCATAAATAAATGCCACATTTTAGTAAATATCCAGTAGTAAATGTAGCCCAGGCTGGTCTGAAACAAACAGTATAGCCAAGAATGGCGGCCTTGAATTCCTTCTAATCCTCTTGTCTCACCTCCTAGGTGCTAGGATCACAGATGTGAGCCATCATACCTGGCTCATACATCTTTTAAAGCTTTACTGAATGTCACTGGTTCTAGTCTCCCTCTAGCCCAGTGCTGGCCTTTCTTGAACCTTCTTCAACTCTTAGGGCTTGTTTCTGTAATCCTCCTCTGCAATTTCACCTGCTGCTGGGAAGGGGTCAGTTGTGTTCAGTTCCAGTTGCCTTGTGGAGAGCACTTTGTGCATCCTTGAATCCAGAGAACCAGTGTGGAGAATTCAAAAACACATTCATCGCTGCTCATCCTATTGGGGTCACACTGGGGTCTAACTCTCATGGGACCTGGCTGACAGAAGCCCCTGCTCTCTACGTGGTCAGCCGCATCAGTGCCCTGTGCTTGTGGTGTGGGTTCTTATGTAAGTCACACTGAATGGTGACGTTATGGAAACACTGTTTCTGCTGTATCCTCCAGGTCGGATCCGCACGAGACGGCAGAGCTCCGGGAGCACCACCAATGTTGCCTCCACACCCTCCGACAGCAGGGGCCGCAGTCGCGCCAAAGTGGTTTCCCAGTCTCAGCGTAAGCAGTGCATCTTAATCAATGCCTTTGTCACCTTAGCTTCCTTCAGTGGCCCATCCCACAGCTGGACAGGCTGCAGTGTCTACTGACATCAGTGGCTCTGAGACACTAAGTAACCACACTGCTGGGGAGGCTTAAAAGAGGGAACATTCCCGAATGTGTCCTTTTCTAGGAGATTCCTGTTTCATGGGCTAGGCAAGTGGCTCTGTCTCTACAGTACTTGAGGACCTGAGCTTAGATTTCTAGTCCCCACATAAAAATAGGTGTACTAACACAAATCTGTAATCCTGGCACTGGGGACATGGGGACAGCTGGGTCCCTACGGCTTGCTGGTCAGGTGACTGAGTCTAATTGGTGAGCTTCAGGTCCCAGAGACAGGCTCTGTCTGAAAAAAGGAGGTAGTGGTTGAAGACGCTACCAGACATCCTTTTCTGGCCTCCATACACACAAAAACATACAACACACATGTTGATAGAGTAAACATTAAAATACACTTTGACTCCCTATCCTGAAGTCTTTCAAGTCAAAACTTGCCTGTTATGTAATCTGTCTTTGCAGTGTGATTTTCTGCAGGGAATGGGAGCCGAGGAGTATCTTCCATTTCTTTTTTTTTGTTGTTTTTTAGCTCTTGACTGTGGCCTCTTCCAGGTCCCCCCTACCCAACCCCCACCCCAAGCTGAGCTAGTAATATATGTCTCTCTGGCTTTGAAATCCAAATGTCACCTGGATGTAGGAGGATGGGAAAATTGCTTTTCTAGTGAGACTTAGGAGGTTAGGAGAGGTTTAAATCTTAAAATTCAGGACCATTCAGGCCAGACCTTGAGGCTCCTCAGTTCCAGATTGCATTTACAGGAACATAGGCCACTAAATAGCACATGATTGATCCTATACCCCAGGCTTTACCATACAAAGTCAGTATTTTAACAATGATTTGACCATGAGGTCAATACACTTATACCACAAGTGTGGGCATACAACATTCATAGGCCTGGTTTGTTAATTCTAGATTGAGGGTCCGTAAGGATTGAGAGATTTTAGCTATGTGAAGATTATGGAAGGAAGCTCATAAGCATGGAAGGGTGAAAAGAGCTCCTAGCAGTGTTCTTCCCGCCTCCGGAGCCTTGTTAAACATGGGGGCGGACACGGGGACCAAGGGTGCTGCTTCCCCTCCCTCTTGCTGAGAGCTGGTGTGTGCACTGAGAGGCAGACAGCATGGCGCACGATTATGGGGGTTTCATGAACAGACCTGGAAGAAGCGTTCAAGCTGTGCTGTGCATAAAGCAAAGCTTCCTTGGGCCATAGTGAGGTGCTACTGTGCTGGTGATTAAGCCTTTGTGTTGTGTTGCATGCTGACCTTCTGTATTGTGTTGTTGTCTTTTAATCCACTCTTGCCTGTCCTTTGGTCTGCTCTGCTAACGAAGGATCCAGATCTGCTAACCCTGCTGGTGGTAAGCCATTTCTCTTGCCTTCCTGTTGTCGTCAGCACTGTGTCTCTGCTGTGCTCTTTGCTCAATATTAATTTCTCTGATTTATGCTTAAGCTTTCTGTATTTTCCTGTACTTTCAAATTCTAGAGTTTGAAATGCATTTTTTTTTTTGCCCTTGACATAGCTTAATAGTTTATTTTATATTCAAGTCTTGGGATAGTTCTTCACGGTAATGTGCAGACAGAATTTTACAGTGATTTTCAAATTATGTGACGTTTAATCATTATTGGGTATTAATTTTTTTGTGTAACCAACAAGGTGACTCATTTGAATGATGATAGTTTTAATGTATGATATATATTTTTGAGACATATTATAAAATATATTTTTAAACTTTTTATTCTGTAAGAAAGTAATTTGTGGGTAAGTGTTGTTCTTGTTCTTCTAAAGGGATTTTTTTTTGTTTTATTTTTTCCTATACGTCATTCTATTCTACATAATAAATATTTATATTTTGTTTTAAAATTTTTACTGCCATGTCTATTTAGGAGATAATCTGTTAAGAGGCTGTCATTTTGTATATTTTTATATTTAAAATGTTACTATTTTCTCTGAGAGAACTCTATTGCACAGAAAATGTTTATAACCATATCTAGATATTTAGCTATTAGTAAAGACTAGTAGTTGTGATACTTATGTATGGTTTCTGATTTTTTTGCGTATTTCTCATGGGATGTGCCTCCTGGGACTCCCCTGTGTGCCTCCTGGGACTCCCCTGTGTGCCTCCTGGGACTCCCCTGTG